>NW_027648444.1:205000-207500 GCF_949987685.1 Ammodytes marinus
TATATTTCTCTCAGTGTGTGTGTGTGTGTGTGTGTGTGTCTGTCTCAGTATGTGTGTGTGTTTCTTTGTGTTTGTGTATCTGTGGGTGTCTCAGTGTGTGTGTGTTTCTATGTGTATATCAGTGTGTGTGTGTGTGTATTAATGTGTGTGTGTCTATCCAGCGACTCTGTAGTTCGCGTGATGTGTGTGAGTGTGTGTATCAGTGTGTGTATCAGTGTGTGTATTAATGTGTGTGTGTGTGTGTTAATGTGTGTGTGTGTGTGTGTGTGTAGTAACAGTGTGTGTGTCTATCCAGCGACTCTGTAGTTTGCGTGGAACTCGGGGGTGATGTCACAGACGCGCATCAGCAGCTGTCCGAGCACCGCCTCCCTGTTGCCGCGGTAACTGGCCTGGATGGCCGCCATGCGCTCCACCGTGTCTCTGTCCACCTCCACCGCACTGTTACCGTGGGAACCCAGGGCCTGGGGGGGGGGGGGGGCACACGTTAGGTTATTCATCTATTAAAACTGTATCTGTCTATCTGTCTGTCTGTCTGTCTGTCTGTCTGTCTGTCTGTCTGTCTGTCTGTCTGTCTGTCTGTCTGTCTGTCTGTCTATCTATCTATCTATCTATCTATGGCCATAGGAACCAAGGGCCTGGAAGGTTCAGGAAAACAAGAAAATAATATGTGTGTGTGTGTGTGTGCGTGTGTGTGCGTGTGCTTGTGTGTGTGCGTGTGTGTGCGTGTGTGTGTGCGTGTGTGTGCGTGCGTGTGTGTGTGCGTGTGTGTGTGTGCGTGCGTGTGTGTGTGCGTGCGTGTGTGCGTGCGTGTGTGTGTGCGTGTGTGTGTGCGTTATTAATTAACAGTAACTTAACTGCGAGCTACATGTCTAGTTGGTGTTCTAGTTGTTCTAACATTACAAGTTGTTGCAACTCTGTCTCTACACTATCAATAAAGCATAAAAATGCCAAAAAAAATGGGTTTGCGTTAACGCAATTGACAGTGTGTTACATACAGCGGCCTCTCTGTGTGTGTGTGTGTGTGTGTGTGTGTACCTCTGTGTGTGTGTGTGTGTTATAACATGAACAGTAACTCACAGCAGCCTCTCTCTCTCTCTGTGTGTGTGTGTGCGTGTGTGTGCGTGTGTGTGTGTGTGTGTGTGTGTGTCTGTGTGTGTGTGTGTGTGTGTGTCTCACAGCAGCCTCTGTGTGTGTGTACCTCTGTGTGTGTGTGTGTGTTATAACATGAACAGTAACTCACAGCAGCCTCTCTCTCTCTCTGTGTGCGTGTGCGTGTGCGTGTGCGTGTGTGTGTGTGTGTGTGTGTGTGTGTGTGTGTGTGTGTGTGACTCACAGCAGCCTCCTTGGTCTTGAACTCTTTCTCTCTCTGCAGTCTGTACTGTTCTATCTCCGCCTGGGCCTCCTCCTTCGCCTGCTTCAGGCGCCGATTCTTACCTGGGGAGAAAGTTATATTATATTACATTACATTATAATATAATGTAATATAATATTACATTACATTATATTACAGACATACACATTAATCTAGGCAGGGGGGGATACTTTTCTCTTATTTTTTAAACATTTTTTTAACCTTTATTTCTACAGGTAAATCCCATTGAGACCGAAGACTCTTTTTCAAGGGAGACCTGTTTTCCTTTCCCACGTTACCATTCACACACACATTCATACACCGATAGCAGCAGGCTAACTATCGACAAAATTAATTGATTAATTTCTTACTAAAACCCCTCACGTTAAAACACCATCAGACAGCCCGTTCAGCCCCCACCGTCACTGTCCTGTCACGTGATGCTCACATGATTTCTGCAGACAGTTCTATACTCATTCAGCCATTACATATATAACATAGAAGTGGACGGACACACAGACAAGTAACAATACGCCTCATGAAACAGTTAACCATAACTAGATCTATTTATGGTGCGATAATAAGGGTTGAATATGAGCCTATGCCAGTGTTTGCAGAAGGCCTTATGGATGACTACTAGATATTAGTATTATAGAAGTGGACGGACGCACAGACACGTCAGGAGACACGTAATGACCAGCTAAATAAAGCCTTTCTCAGCGACATATTAAGGCTTGAATAGTAGCCTCTTTGACAGTGTACCATTAGCCCAATAGACAGTCTGTTTAGGCCCCACTGATGCCTACTAGATATTCATTTAACACACAAGTGGACGGACGCACAGACACGTAAATAGCCGCTTGTTTACCAGGTCAATTAAAGGTCTTAATGGCGAGATATTAAGGCTTGAATGAAGCCCATTTGACAGTGTTAACATTAGACCAATAGACGGTATATTTGGGCCCATGAAGCCTAATCCGTCCCCGGTGTTTCCTACTCACGCTTGCGGGCCTCTGCGACCTTCTCGGCGGCCCTTTTCTCGGCCTGGAGCAGCTGCTGGATGCCTTGGGACTGAGACGCCATGTTGGTGTTCTGAGATTAATCTGAACGTTAATATAATAAACAGGTTTACGGAGGCGAAGGTCGAGA
>NW_027648444.1:212500-225000 GCF_949987685.1 Ammodytes marinus
CACAGAGAACTTTGTTCTTTCTTCTCGCGGAGTATGTAACAGCCTTTACTGAGTGAGTGAGTGAGTGAGTGAGTAACACAGTCATATGTCTTGAGAGCGATCAGGTGTTAACAGGATGATGGAGGTGGAGCAGCCATGATGCAGCAACGTGTTAGTGTCTGTGAGGAGCTGGGATTAGTGTTTATACCACACCAGCGCCTACTGTCTGTCTGTCCGTCCGTCCGTCCGTCCGTCTGTCTGTCTGTCTGTCTGTCTGTCTGTCTGTCTGTCTGTCTGTCTGTCTGTCTGTCTGTCTGTCTGTCTGTCTGTCTGTCTGTCTGTCTGTCTGTCTGTCTGTCTGTCTGTCTGTCTGTCTATCTATCTATCTATCTATCTATCTATCTATCTATCTATCTGTCTGTCTGTCTGTCTGTCTGTCTATCTATCTATCTATCTATCTATCTATCTATCTATCTATCTATCTATCTATCTATCTATCTATCTATCTATCTATCTATCGCCTGCTGTCCTACAGATCTTTGTTAGCGCGTGGCGGCGGCGCGTTGCGTTTGTTTAGGAAGCGAGTGAGAGACAGACGGCAGAATGTTAAATTATTAAAACTGTTAAATAATGTGATCTTATAATAAATAAAAATAAACGAAAGCTGTTGATGTCACAGTGATGTCACAGTGATGTCACAGTGATGTCACAGTGATGTCACAGTGAAGCAGGAAATGGTGATGAGTGACGGTGTTGTTGCCAGGGCAACCGGACAGTGTCTACCTGAGGCGTTCTGAGGCGAAGTACGGAGGCTGAGGAGGGACAGAAAGTCAAAACACATTAACGTGTGTGTGTGTGTGTGTGTGTGTGTGTGTGTGTGTGTGTGTGTGTGTGTGTGTGTGTGTGTGTGTGTGTGTGTGTGTGTGTGTGTGTGTGTGTGTGTGTGTCTGTCTAACACATTAACACAGAGAAACAGTCTGGCCTAAATGGACTCCTTCAACAGAGCTGTCCATTCATAACCACCACGGTCTCTGGTTTTTAACAGACTTAAAGCTGGGGTGGAGGATTTGGGGAGAACCTCTCTGTGTGTGTGTGTGTCTCTCTGTGTGTGTATATTGACCTGTTCTTGTTCTCCTTCCCTCTCAGGCGGGGGTCGTGTCGGGGGTCGTGACCTTTGCCCTGAGGCTCCCAGGTCACATGGTCTCCCTCGACCTTCAGCTCCGCGTGAGCCGACAGCGCGTCAAACCCAAACGCCAGCGCTACCGATAAACAACAAGAGAAGAAGAGTTCAAAGGCAAGGCAGGTTTATGTCTATAGCACAATTCAGACACAAGGCCGTTCAAAGTGCTTTACAGGGGCAAGATTAGAATACACAATACACATTAGAAAAGCGAATGAGGGGGGCGCCCTTAGCTCAGTTGGTAGGGCGTCCCCCCCCCCATGGGCCTCGGCCAGCAGCAGACCCGGGTTCGATTCCAGCCCGCGGTCGTTCTCTG
The DNA here is from genome assembly GCF_949987685.1 of Ammodytes marinus. Lineage (NCBI taxonomy): Eukaryota > Metazoa > Chordata > Actinopteri > Uranoscopiformes > Ammodytidae > Ammodytes > Ammodytes marinus. The sequence goes on from NW_027648444.1 coordinate 213,976, forward strand.
CATGTCACTCCCCTCTCTGCCCCATTTCAACTCTGTCTCTACACTAGGGATGTAACAATATACCGCAAAACGGTCGTTCGCGATATGAAAAGGCCACGAATGTCAACCGTACGTTTTTTCTTGTTATACCGTGTCACGGTATTGAGGCGAGCGTGCATGGTAAATGCGCTCCGTCATTGTGGAGAGTCTGGTAAGCAACGTTGTCATAAACGTAGCACTCAATCTAACACTGTATGGGCCACACCAACATTGGAAACCAAACAATAACACATTGACACAACATCTTATCACTGAAACATGACTTCTAACTTTAAACTGAACAGTCACGTCTCACGTGGGCCGTTGTTTACACTAGGCAGACCAGCGCGTGTAGCTTTGCCACATTGAGTCACGCAGCAGCAAAGAAGAAGAGAGAGAAAGAGAAAAGGGAGAGATAGAGATAGAGACAAAGATCGGCATAGTAGCTTACCAGACTGAAGAGAAAGTTGCTCGCGGGTCAGTTATATCATTATGAATCCAGGCGAACGTGAGGAAATGAGAATCCAAAAAAAAAAAAAAAAAAACATCCACCGCGACCGCGCGTTAAATCCCCGGTAAAGTCGGCGAACTTCGGTGAAAGACAGATGAAGGAAATAAGTCCAAAGATCCTTTATATGTTCATCACAACTTCACGTGAACTAGCATAGGAACTCAGCTTTACGAGCTATACCGGTGTTGCGCCGAAAGCTGTGACCTGCCAGAATCACAGGTCACAGAATCACACATTCTGGCAGGTCACAGCTTTCGGCGTAACACCGGCATGTTGCGCAATACTATGGAATCCCTACTAGGTCAGAGTGCACTGCAAAAACATTGATTTTGAGACTGCAGTTTTAATTAATAACAAATAAAAATCATAATTTAATATTTTACTGAGTTCATTGTGCCTGTCATAATGTAGGCCTATTAAGGTAAAAGCATGGCTTGCAAAAATAATGTTGAATAAAATAGAGTTGATAAGCAAATAAGACATGGGAAAATGATCACACTATTGTTAAATTATTTTATTGTATGCATACTTTTACAGTTAAAGACAAGTGCCTAAAGTTTAGATTTAAAATTCCTATTTAATTTTAAAATTATAGGTGTAATGCTTCTTTAAAAAAATAGTAGAGAAGCAGTGTCTTTGTTTTGGTGATAAGTTGTTTAAATCTCTCAGAAATCTCTTGATAATAAGATAAAAATTTGAATTATTCATTTATGTTTTATTTAAATCAGCGGTAGAACAGAATTTAAGGGGGTAGAAATGAATTCCGCGCTTAATATCGTATCGTGATATCAATCGCAATATCGTATCGTATCGCATCGTACTCAAAATTTCATATCGTTACATCCCTACTCTACACTATCAATAAAGCATAAAAATGCCAAAAATATTTAAAAGCGTTTAAGGTGGAGTCAGTGATTCTGGAGAACGCTTGTTGTCAAAATCACATTTTTGTCTAAATCAGTGAATATCTCCTCATGATCTGCTACCTGCACAGCCTAGGCTCTGTAAACTGGTATGTCAACAAAGGAGGCCACCGTAGCTAGCAACATACCAGTTTACAGAGCCTAGGCTGTGTATTAACACTAGATTTATTTCCAGCTCACACACAGTACAGACAGGTAGCGGATCATGAGGAGATATTCACTGATTTTGACAGAAAGTGATTTAGACAACAGGCGTTCTCCAGAATCACTGACTGCACCTTTAATCGCTGCCAATAAAACAAGAGAAGAAGAAGAAAAAATGTGTTCATGTGTTTACCTTTGGTCTCTATGGCGACGGGCTCAGAGAACTCGCCGGCGGCCATCTTGTTTTTAGCTCGAACTCGAACGACGACGAAACGAGAATCAAACTTCAGACCTGAAACACAACAGAGACATTAAAGGTTTAAAGGTTTAAAGGAGCTCCGAGGAACTTTCAGTGTGTGTTAATTCTAGCGCCCCCCTTTGGACTAAAGCGGTAGTGTTTTTACCACGCCAGCTGTTGTTCCTGGGTGAGCGTATACCCATGACAAAGGCATTAAGAAAAACTATAGAAAAATAGCATTCTTTGCACTGATGGTCTGGTTTGCTGTTACATGTCATTTATGATCATCAGAGGAAACATGAGACTGTTTCAGAAATATTTAAAAGTTCCTCGTAGAGACTTTAATGAACTTCAACATAAACAACATTACTCCAATAATCAAAGTTTTGGTTCTTCAGTTAAACACACACATTTACACACACACACACACACACACACACTAATAATTAAACAAAGGTTGCGTTCCGAATCTCCTCCTCTTTCTTTTTTCTATTCTACATACTACATCCGACGATAAAAATAATCTAGTTAGGATGCAGTAGGCATACTATTGGGATATACTTTTACTCTCTTATTTCATCCTAACATGGCTCCTTGATCTTGCCTCTTGCTTTTATATCCGGCGCATCCCCGTTTGTTTTCATATGGAGGCTTCGTAAATGTGACGTCACTTCACGTGCGCACTGGATTGTAGGCCACAAGAATCGGGACATCCTAAATCTTTTTTCTACCAAACTATATAGTAGAAAGTATGCGATTCGGAACGCAACCAACGATTATCTGACCTGTGATGTTGGTGTGTGTCTCCCTGACGTCAGGTATCTTGTCCCAGCATGCATCAGGTTGCCGCGGCGACTCGCTGTCTGTTTTTCGATGTTCGACGTCGTAACATTCTACGACGTCATCGCCGTCCGGTCGCCAGGCAACGGAGATGGTGTTGTCACGGACGACGAGGCTGGAGACGTCGATCTCCGGAGCTTTAGGCACTGAAAGAAATATACTGTTAATATATATATATATACCCCTAACCCCTAATCCTTAACCCTTAACCCTTAACCCCTAACCCCTAAACCTGCAAGAAATATACTGTTAATATATATATTTACCCCTAACCCCTAACCCTACTGTAGGCCTATATATACTAATCCCTAACCCTAAACCCTAAACCTGCAAGAAATATCACGATAATACACTGTAAATATATATATAGCCTACTGTATACTAACCCCTAACCCTTAAAGCGGCAACGAGTAACTTTTAAATATCTTTTAAACAGCCTCATGTTTCCTCTCATAATCATAAATTACCTTTAACAGCAAACGAGACCATCAGTGCAAAGAAAGACGTTTTTATATAGTTTTTATTACTGCATTTGATCTGGTCGTACACCCAGTCCGATTTTCGGTTCACGCGTGCATGCTCTATGGTCACATATCCGTATTGGTCGCAGATTTCAGTGTGGCGCAGGAACGTGATTTGAGAAGCCTATCACTCCAGGTGAGGGAAGGGGATAGGGAGACCAGATCCCAATTCACCAGATGTGGGACAAAGACTACGTTTGTGCGGGACAAAGTGCCGTTTTTTTAGCAAAAAAACTCGTGTCACCACTGGTAATGCCAGAGACACGGCTTTCTATATTAAAAAAACACTATCTTTAGATCAGCGCGCAGCAGTTAAGTTAGCTACTGTTAAACAAATAGAGCATTAAGGCTGCGGCTTCACATTAAAAACATTTCACTGGCTTCACATTAGCATTTCACTTGACAAACGTGAGTTGGCTTTTATTTTGAAGTAACAGGAAGACAAACGTTGAAGCACTGCAGGCAGCACCTTCACAGAGCCACTGAGCCCAGCAGCCCGATACACACACACACATACAGACCAATACACACACAGACAAACGGAGACTGCTGTCTCCTCACAGCTATCGGATAAATGCCAGATTATAAAACACGCATTTAAAAAGGGGGGCTCACTTTCAATAACAATGCTTCTAACTTCTAGGGTGACCAGATCGCATTTCCATTACTTTTCACACGTCCCGCAAATTGAGACGTTGTCCCGCGGGAGCCTTGTTTGAGACAGTTATTTGTCGTCATAATGACTAACGGGGCTGAACCATCAAAGAAAAAAAAGAAAATGCAATGTAGAAAAGCTAAAAGGGAGAGTGATAGGCGGGCGGGAGGGCGTTGCCAAGCAACCTATACACAATTTCACGGAGTGAAACTAGACTGCAGTGTTTACTCCTAAATGAATGAGCGGTAGCCTACTAAAACAAAGTTTACTTTGCCTCACCAGCATCATCAGATGACCATTATTCATCTGAAATAGTCATTATTTACAACAACATAAACACATTACCTCATCGTGATCCATAACTAACTGCCGTCTCTCGTTCATTCGCTTTGTGTGGGGACACATACTCGTTCAGCTCCGTGAGAGGTGACAATGGATCAACTCATTGCAATCAGGTGTAGTTGATGCTGTGTCACTAACCACTCTCACCGAGCCGAAAGGAGTCCGGTGCCCTCACACTTTCAACACACGGACACGCACTATATTGCTTCCTGATTATTTGAATCTTGCACCCCCTGCACGAGCTTCACGACAGCTGGCGTCGTAAAAATACTACCGCTTTTGTTCAAAGGTGTCGCCAACGTGCCGACTTACTCGTTGTAGCTTTAACCCTAAACCTGCAAGAAATATCACGTTAATATATGTATATACCCCTAACCCCTAACCCTTAACCCCTAACCCCTAACCCCTAACCTCTAACCCCTAACCCCTAACCCTAAACCTGCAAGAAATATACTGTTAATATACAGACAGGCAGACAGACAGACAGACAGACAGACAGACAGACAGACAGATAGACAGACAGACAGACAGACAGACAGACAGGCAGACAGACAGACAGACAGACACACAGATAGACAGACAGACAGGCAGACAGACAGATAGACAGACAGACAGACAGACAGACAGACAGACAGACAGACAGACAGACAGACAGACAGACAGACCTGGCAGAGAGAGAGACAGACACAGAGAGAGACAGACAGACAGACAGACAGACAGACAGACAGACAGACAGACAGACGGACAGACACACAGACAGACAGACAGACAGACAGACAGACAGACAGACAGACAGACACACAGACAGACAGACAGACAGACAGACAGACAGACAGACAGACACACAGACAGACAGACAGACAGACAGACACACAGATAGACAGACAGACAGGCAGACAGACAGACAGACAGACAGACAGACAGGCAGACAGACAGACAGACAGACAGACAGACAGACAGACAGACAGACAGACCTGGCAGGAAGCCGAGCCGCTGCAGCCCCGTCTTCTCGGTGCTGAAGTCGACGGTGAACTGACTCATGTTCTGAGACGCCGCCGGACGAGTGGAGAGACGGAACGCTGGGGCCATGGTTACCCTGGAGACCGGGGGGGGGGGGGGGTTAGTGGAGGGAGGGGGGGGTTAGGAGGGTTAGACAGACAGAGAGAGAGAGAGAGAGACAGAGAGAGAGAGAGAGAGAGAGAGAGACAGAGAGAGAGGCAGACAGACAGAGAGAGAGACAGACAGAGAGACAGAAAGACAGAGACACAGACAGAGAGAGAGAGAGACAGACAGACACACACACAATGGGGTTAGTAAAGGGGAGGAGTTAGGAGGGTTATGGGGCGGGGCTTACATGTTAATTTATTCATCCATATTTAATTTAATTTTAATTTTTATTATATAAATAAAAAATATAATTTAAAGAACACACACACACACCTGGAGGTTTGTTTATATTACTAACTCTGGTTTCTGATCTGTTAGTTTAGCTGTGTTATTTCTGTGTGTATTATTGTGTTATTACTGTTTGTTAGTATTTGAGAAGAAATCAATGAAGAAAGGAAGAGATAAAACATGGAGACAGATTAATATATAAACATGATGAACATTCAGTTAAATAATTAACAGAATAAAAACCTTGACGTACCGTTCTTTGATCTGTTTCGCCGCCTGAAAACAAACATTCAAGTTTATTAGACAGTTTCATTATATAAAATATAATTCATCTTAAAGGTGCTGTAAGCGGAATGGTTCTTTTAGCTCTTTTTTATTGTATGTATGTATGTGTATGTATGTGTGTGTGTGTGTGTGTGTGTGTGTGTGTGTGTGTGTGTGTGTGTGTGTGTGTGTGTGTGTGTGTGTGTATGCTCTTTTTCATTGTATGTCTGTCTGTGTGTGTGTTCTAACATTATGTCATTATTATATATTTCACATTAACAGTGTGTGTTATAATACATTATTGTATATTTAATAGTGTGTGTTCAGACCTGGAGGAATTCGTCCTCGCTGGAAATGGACAGAGTCTGGTGAGCGAAGAGAAGAAGATCTTCACAGGAGGAGAGAGCAGAGGCACCCTCTGTTAGCTGCTTCTGAGGGGGGGAGAGAGAGAGAGAGGGGGGGGGGACAGAGAGAGAGGGGGGGGAAGAGAGAGAGAGGGTTCACATTTCAAGCCAACACCTTAAGCTTCGATTTAATGTAGGAATGACTATTGAAAGATGTTTAGGTGATGAGAAATTCTCACTAGAGTAAAAAGTGTGCCTACTTCCCCCGGTCTCCCCTATATGCTCACCCAGGAACAACAGCTGGCGTGGTAATAACACTACTGCTTTTGTCCAAAGGGGGCGCTAGAATTAACACACACTGGAAGTTCCTCGTAGACACTTTAAATGGTCAAATATAAAATAAATAAATAATGTATTTTTACCCTCAGCTCCTTTTCCTTCCGTTGCTCCTCCTCTCTGATGACATCATGTAGCCCCTCCCCCCGCGCGGACAGGGCGGAGCTTAGCGTCTCTAGCTCCGCCTCCAGGTCTGATGTCACCGTGCATGTCTCCTCCTGATTGGGCCGTTTGAACAGGCGGTTAAAAAACTTACTAATGTTTTATTAAGATGAGATGTATTTATGTTTACATGGGTTACCCTAATGTGATATCATGTCTGTATTTGAAAAATTAAAAGATAAAGACAGTTTGGACTGTGAACTCTGAGGCCTTGTGATGTTTATGGACCATATAAACATGATTAGAGATTGTGTTATAAAACATTAACGTGTGTCTGTCTGTCTGTCTGTGTGTGTGTGTGTGTGTGTGCGTCTGTGTCTGTCTGTCTGTCTGCGTGTGTGTGTGTGTGTGTGTGTGTGTGTGTGTGTGTGTGTGTGTGTGTGTGTGTGTGTGTGTGTGTGTGTGTGTACCTTCAGGTGTGTCAGTGTGTTGTCGACTGTCTGGAGGAAGTCCTTCAGTTCTTGGTTCTTATTGGTCAGAGTGTTGATGATCCTGGACAGAGCTTCCTGTTCACACAGACAAACAGAGCGCAAATGGCGTTGCAGGTAAAACCATTAGATCTGCTAGGCCTTGTTTAAGAAAATTGTCCTTCAATCTTTGTCAACTATTTACTTTATTTACTTTAAATACACCTTAAATAAGTGATTGTCTAATGGCTTTGTCTTGCATTACCGTTTATGAGATATATATCAATGGCACAATTCACCCCATGGTATTCTCTCCAACCGCACAACTTACACCACACCGGGGGCAAGTTGTGCCACAAGACAACTTTTTTTCCGAAAGCTATATTTCTTCAACAGTTTATTCCAGATCCAAAGTTTTTATTGCCAGGGATGCACAACACCCTGAAATATATGTACATATTTGAGTTGGAGACTTTACTGTCAAGGCCTCACTTTAAAGTCACTTTGAGTAAAAAGTTGCACAACTTAGGCCACTCTCCCCTATATATATTATTAATTTATTTTAATTATTTATTTTATTGATAAACAAAATACAATACAAAACTCTCGTAGGAGAAGAAAACAAACATTCTTCAGATACAATATCACAAGGAAAACAAAATGGAAAGAAAACGTCATGGATATAATCTATGCAAACACGAGCTGTCAATCAGCGTCTTCCTTTGATCCTTCCCGTGACACTGTGGGGCTCGTGATGGTTTAATATGCAAATGAGCCCCTGGAACAAGCTATCTGATTGGCCCAGAGGTCTAAGCCTGTCTGACCGCTAAGCCGGGGCAGGTAGCGTCATCATGTACAGTATATACATGAAGCTAGCATTCACTGTAACACCGAGTCACAGAACAGCGGTATTATAACAGACAGTATTCTAACAGACGGTATTATAACAGACGGTATTCTAACAGACAGTATTATAACAGACAGTATTATAACAGTGTAGTGACCTATATCTCTACAGACCCTGAGAGAGAGAGAGAGAGAGAGAGAGAGAGACACACACACACACACACACACACACACACACACACACACACACACACACACACACACACACACACACACACACACACACACACACACACACACACACACACACACACACACACACACACACACACACACACACACACACACACACACACACACACACACACACACACACACACACACACACACACACACACACACACAGATAAGCAGAGAGAGAGACAGACAGAGAGATAGGGAGGGGGAGAGAGGCAGAGAGAGACACACACACACACACACACACACACACACACACACACACACACACACACACACACACACAGAGATAGGGAGAGAGAGACACACACACACACACACACACACACAGAGATAGGGAGAGAGAGAAACAGAAAGAGAGACAGAGAGCGAGAGAGAGAGAGACACACACAGAGACAGTGAATGAGAGAAAGCCTAACCGCTAGCTGCATATCCTCTCCCTCTCGTCATGTGACGTCACGTTATTATTATTATTATTATTATATATTATTGACAGACCGAGGGGACGGCTCTTACCTTCTGAGTTTCCATCGCAGCCACTGACACCAGGACGTGACGTCACCCTCATTATCCCCAGCACAACTTCCAGTGTGGACTTTCACAATAAGAGTCTAGAGATAGTCCCTGCGTTCCAATCCCCATACTTCCATACTATCTACTATTTAGTATGCCAGTCCCTCTTATACTTTTACTTTGTCTTAATATCCCAAGACTAAAGCATGTCATTGCCAGACACTGCTCTGTAACTGTTGTGCATATGACAATGAATTAAAGAATGAATACTTTATTCTGGACTCAAAGTTCCATATAAAAGACAACACAAATACAAGTCAACACAGATTAAAATACATACAAGCATCGATTCCAATGTTTCCACAGCCCAGAGGAGAACCTTGTATCACTCTGTTTAGTGTCAGTGACTGCTGCAGTTATTACTTTGTTTTCTGACTCTAGAAGTCGACACATACATTTATACATTAAATTCCTCAACACAGCATGAAAGGTGGGGACATTACTAGTCACAAACAAAGAGCTAGAGTGTCCTACTACATCCTGTTGCATTCTGCAGTAGCCTACTCAGAACGCTTTAGTTTGTATTGTAGTAAAGAGAAAAAGTGAATTGGAACGCAGGGTTTAAATTAGACCCTGTGTTCCAGTCCCCATACTAACTACTATTAAGTTTAGTAGATAAAAGATTCAGGATGTCCCGATTCTTGTGGCCAGATTTAGTATGCTTAGGAATACCCGGATGTCCTACTACATCCGGCCGAGATATTTAGTGTTGAAATCAGCATGCTATTTGGGCGATTCTGACCCACAATCCAATGTCATATCGACGGAGCCTCAATATGAAAACAACCAGCAATGAGACGGATATTAAAGCAAGAGGCAAGATCAAGGAGCCATGTTAGGATAAAGTATGTCCCAGTTGTAGCATACTGCATCCTAACTAGATTATTGTTATGATCAGATGTAGTATGGAGGATAGGAGAGAGAGAGAGAGAGAGCGAGAGCGAGAGAGAGAGAGAGAGAGAGAGAGAGAGGGAGGAGATTTGGAACGCAGGGTTGAAGTTAGTCTGTTACCGTTTCCCACAATGCATTGCTCACAGGACAGTTTGAAGTCTGACGGTGTTTAAATAACTCACAGAACTCATTCTCTTTTTATTGTTTATTGGTTCAAACATTTTGTCTGTAAAGATTCAGAACACAGTTATTGTTCTCACACTGGCGTTTGAGGAAATTAAAAAAAAATCACTCTCATCTTTTTTTAATGTATTTTTCAGTCATTTAATTTTTTATATTTCAGTAGTTTTTACTTCCTTGACAGTAAACACATCTCACACACACACACACACACACACACACTTTCTCTCTCTATCACACACACACGCTCTCTCTCATATAAGGTTCAACACATGCACACACATTCACACGCACATTCACACACACACTAGCTCTCTCTCTCTCACACACTCACACACACACACACACACACACACACACACACAGGTCAGTAGACTTGTATAAGCTCCGCCCACTCGCTGACAGGCCACACCCCGTTGTCCTGCACGTTGCTAGGCGATGTCTTCCAGTCCCAGGTTGCCAGGGGGACGCTCCATGACGACCCGTAGTTAGCGGTGACGTAATCTAACGTCTGACACGGGACGCGAACTTTGACCTCTAAGAGGTCGGCCCAGCACAGCGAGAAGAGCGGGAAGATGTACCTGGGAGGGAAGGGTTAAAAAGACCATTAAGACCATTACACACACAAACCCTGCGTTCCAAATCTAGTTAGGATGCAGTAGGCATACTATTGGGACATACTTTACTCTCTTATTTCATCATAACATTGCACCTTGACGATGTGACGTCACTTCACGTGCGCACTGGATTGTGGGTCAGAATCGCCCAAATAGGATGCAGTTTAACACTAACAATCTTGGCCGCATGAAGTAGGACATCCGGGTACTTCTAACCATCCTAAATCTGGCCACAAGAATCGGGACATCCTAAATCTTTTTTCTACCATACTAAATAGTAGAAAGTATGCGAATTGGAACGCAGGGATAGAGACCATTTACACACATTAGCTTCATCAGTATACCTTGCCCCACCAGCGAGCTAACACATGAATAAATTGAGTCTAGAGTGTATTGTTTGCCTCAGTTGACTAACGCTACACTAGCCCAAATCAATAATAGATATGACGTCATGACCACCACACAACTAATGTCGGTAGAGTTTGTCATTGGTACACACACACACACACACACACACACACACACACACACACACACACACACACACACACACACACACACACACACACACACACTCTCTC
>NW_027648444.1:232500-235000 GCF_949987685.1 Ammodytes marinus
GCCTTTGTGTTAAACCCTTTTATTGTACTATCTATGGTTTTACCTTAGTATGTACTATCTCTGGTTTTACCTTAGTATGTACTATCTCTGGTTTTACCTTAGTATATACTATCTCTGGTTTTACCTTAGTATGTACTATCTCTGGTTTTACCTTACTATCTCTGGTTTACCTTAGTATATACTATCTCTGGTTTTACCTTAGTATAAACTATCTATGGTTTTACCTTACTATCTCTGGTTTACCTTAGTATATACTATCTCTGGTTTTACCTTAGTATAAACTATCTATGGTTTTACCTTAGTATATACTATCTCTGGTTTTACCTTAGTATGTACTATCTCTGGTTTTACCTTAGTATATACTATCTCTGGTTTTACCTTAGTATGTACTATCTCTGGTTTTACCTTAGTATATACTATCTCTGGTTTTACCTTAGTATAAACTATCTATGGTTTTACCTTAGTATGTACTATCTCTGGTTTACCTTAGTATATACTATCTCTGGTTTACCTTAGTATATACTATCTCTGGTTTTACCTTTGTGTCAAACCCTTTTATTGTACTATCTATGTGTTCATTTAATTTCATTTCATTTCATTTAATTTTTTATTTTATTTCAGACAAATCAAAAACAATACAAAACTAAATGAAAAGCACAAAAATACAACAAACAAAATTTATGTTTAAAAGACTTCACAAAAAGAAAAGAAAAAGAAAAAAATTATCTGTATTGATGTGACATGCCCGAAAAGGAGCAGGAAGAAGTATACACTTATTTAATCCTACCCCTTTTCCAACATGTTCAACGTGTATTGTTTGGTTTCTTCAATTCTACTTAAGTACACCAGTGTTTTATTATAAACCTGTTGTTGTGTGTTTGTATTTGCATTGAATATTGTGTATGCATTGTTGTTTTTCCTTGGAGTTTGTTTGAACTCGACACCATTGAAAATGAGGGTCACCCCTCAATTGGTCTCTCGAGAATAAATAAAAGTTAAATGAAATGAAAATGAAATATTATTAGCTAAATGGTATATTCATGAATGTAAATACTCAAATCAGAAACCTCTATTTATTGTGTTTGAGAATGAAACCCAAACAACACATAAATAGGAAAGCTATTAAAACACTTGTGTGCTCTTTCTAATATTTTTATTTTAATTCAATGCTGCATTTTGTATTTTTTGTATCTGTATTTTTATATATCTGCCATTTCTGTACCCCCCTCCCCCCTCTGTACCCCCCTCCCTCTGGGTGTTGTTATATTGCTGATTGTCAATAAAATGTAAAAAATAAAATTAAAATTAAAAAAACCTTCACAATAAAACCACAATGAGGTCATACTGTAGCCTGCGAACAGGGCGGTAGGCGGTAGCGGGTTAGCAGGACGCTTTCATATATCTGCCATTTCAGTCCCCTGGAATACATTTTAAACGTCTAGGCCTATAAATGATTTAATAGTTTTTAATTATTCAGTTTAGTTCAGTTTTAATGTGAGTTTTTAATGGCGGTCAAATATGTTTTAAAATCTGTAGGCTATCTTATCAAATAAAATAAAATAATATTTTTTACGAACATAAATCAATGTAATCAGTAGCCGAACATTGTCATCAGTGAGCGGAAAGTGAAAGAACACACACGCACACACACACACACACACACACACACACACACACACACACACACACACACACACACACACACACTCTCACTCTCTCTCTCTCTCACACACACACAGTTAAGATGGCGGACCGCAGTACAGGCCTGTGTAAGCTGAGCTTAAGCTAAAGTTGCAGCTAAAGTAAAAAACTTTTATAAAGTCAGTTTTCGCGCGCTGACTGGGGGGAATGCGCGGGAGCCCTAACCGTCTACCGGAGCCGGTCCCGGCGGTGTGTCTCCCGGTGTGTGTCCCGTGAAGCCGCGGACTGTGGACGGTAAGACAGACACAGAGAGAGAGAGAGAGCGGCTAGTGCTACTGCTAGGTTAGCATCGGTTAGCTTAGCATCAGGCTAGGCGTTTGTTGTGGTGTGGGGCCGGGGTTCGGACAGACGGGGACCCGGGCAGAGGACAGCAGCAGGCGGGGAGAGGGACAGAGACACCCCGGTGATTTATGGGTGTTATAGGGATAGTCCAAAACAGCGCTACTGTGGAGTTACTGCTGTGCTACTGGCAATACCTCCACTTAGACTTTGTTAAGGTGTGTGTGTGTGTGTGTGTGTGTGTGTGTGTGTGTGTGTGTGTGTTACAGCCTAGTGTTGTTTCCAGTTAGAAGCTCTTTAATGTAACCTTCATTAATACAGGAACTGTGGACGAATTTCATAGAAACTGTGTAAAAGGGGCTTGTCTCTCAATCTGTGTTTGGGACAATACGACCACAATCACTTACAGAGAGACAGACAGACAGACAGACAGACAGACAGACAGACGGGCAGGCAGAGAAAAGGCTAGGCAGACAGACAGGCAGAGAGAAAGATAGACAGACAGACAGACAGGCAGGCA
>NW_027648444.1:243262-245762 GCF_949987685.1 Ammodytes marinus
GGTGGCAGGGCGAGGATCGAACCTACAACCCTTTGATCATCGGCCGACCCGCTCTACCAACTGAGCCACAGTCACCCCTCTCCTCTGCGACCGCTCCTGTGCTCGTCTTGTTTCTCACCGTCTTAACGTGGAATTGTAAAACATTCACTATTATGGATCTCGGAGATGAGCTTGCGGCTGGCTTTGGGATCAGTGCTCTATGCGCCCGCTGTATTTGGAGCTCCAATCCATCCGGCAGTGTGAGGTGATGTTTAAACAGCGCGGTTACAAACTCGGCAACAGATTGGCCTTCTTCTCCTTCTTGAACGCCATAGATCCTGATATTATTTCTCCAAATCAACGAGTTTATCCTTCACCACGTCCAACAACGTTTCTTTCATCTCGAGACGGGCAGACTCCAAATCAGCGATCCGAGTTTGTGCCTCCGCAATGCTAACGTTTTGGTTATGTATCTCTTGTAAGACTTCTCCTTTAAACTCTACGAAGTCGTCTCTCAGAGATGTTTTGATGTCGTCGTTAGATTCGCTCAGGTCCTGTCTCACTTCTTGTTTGAAAGTTTTAAACTCTCTTGAGAGTGATGCCAAAGCTTCAAGTAGAGCACTTTCACTGGTGCTAGCTGTAGCATTAGCTTTACCCAGCATAGCTCTGTTGTCGCCATCTTCCTCGTATTCAGCCGGTTTGGTATTACTCATGTTTGGTTTTCTCCTCTGACTCCTCTGACTTTCCCCGTCATACTTTGTTTAGAAATAATTTTTGTTGTATATATTGGTCGGAGGTACTTTTCAAAACCGACTCTCAGGAGCTCGCCACTGTGCGTCCATCCTGTGGCAGCGCCGCTCGGAAGTCCCTCTGTGATTTACTCTTAGTGACCTAGGAGTCCTCTCGAGTCCCCCTTCATAGATCTAGGAGCTAGTTTTAGCGCTAAAATGCTTTGTGAATTCGGCCCCTGACCAACAGTGTGAGTGTTGGGCAACAGGGCCAGACTATGAGACGGACCTTCCTCTGGGGACAGACAGGAGGAAGACTGGAGGATATATTGTCATTTAAGTTTGATCCATTTGACAGAAACTCAGTGTGTGTCTCTGTGTAACTCTGCACACGCCCACGACTCTCTTCTGCTGATCTGATTGTTATGATCAGATCCAGATATCCAGATGTGCTTCAAAAACCTCCAGTCACTCGTTCCTCTGAAGTGATGTCACAAATGGCCACGCCCACACCGTCCTGTCAAAGTGATGTCACAAATGGCCACGCCCACACCGTCCTGTCAAAGTGATGTCACAACTGGCCACGCCCACCCTCCTGTCAAACCGTCCACAGGTCAAACTAAAGTCACGGTTCGGTACATACAGTGGAGGAAATAAGTATTTGATCCCTCACAGATTTTTTAAGTTTGCCCAATTTTAAAGCTAGGTTTATTTTAACAGTGATAGACAGAATATCAAAAAGGAAATCTCTCATCTGGTAGCAATGTACTGCACGTACTTTCCCCGTTTCGCCGCATATTGTTCAGTCTTGTCATTGATGTTGAACGAGATTTTTTCGTAGGATGCCACTTTTGCCGACTCCGTGCTCCACTCCTGGAAAGAGGGCTCACCTGGGTTCTTCCAGTTTTTCATTATAATTTGTTTTCCAACCATTACACTGGTCTGAATGAAGTCCTCTGCCCCACAGTTGGATGTTATTTGTGGATCATTTAAAACATACAGCCTCGGGCAGAACTCCAAGGTAGTCCGAGTCACTGTACCTCTGTTTCAAAGTCACGGTTCAGTTCTGTACGGTTCGGTTCTCAGTTAGAGCTGGGGTAAGTGATTTCTGATTGGTCAAAATTAACATGAGCTGTACACTTTGACCAATCAGAGCGAGGCTCCGATTCTCTGTTCTTATTGGCTGTTGGGACTGTCCATTCACTTTGGCACGACTTTGTTGGTGTAGAGCGTGTCAGGGAGGGACCATAGGGGAGGGACCAAAGAGAACAAGTGGAGCGGTTGAGGTATTTGGATTCAAATCTCTATCCCAACTGCTATTTTCTCCCCAAATCCTCCACCCCAGCTCTAAGAGGGAACACCCCTTTGTTAGCTGTCAGTCACTCAGCAAGGGTTTCAAATGAAATGAAACACACAAATAATATCCGATACGAAGATTTTCGGCCATAGCTGCCTGATCATAATGTCTGTCTCTCTGTCTCTCTCTCTCTGTCTGTCTCTCTCTCTCTGTCTCTCTCTGTCTGTCTCTCTCTCTCTCTCTCTCTCTCTGTCTCTCTCTGTCTCTCTCTGTCTGTCTCTCTCTCTCTCTGTCTCTCTCTGTCTGTCTGTTAATCCTGCCTGTCTGTCTCTCCCAGGTGTGTGGGCGTCCCACCATGTGTGCGGCCTCCTATGACCATAATGTCTGTCTGTCTGTCTGTCTGCCTGTCTGTCTGTTAATCCTGTCTGTCTCTCTCAGGTGCGTCCCACCATGTGTGCGGCCTCCTATGACCATAATGTCTGTCTGTCTGTCTGTC
>NW_027648444.1:253262-278648 GCF_949987685.1 Ammodytes marinus
CTCGGGCAGTGCGGCTTGCCCCAGGAGAGGGGCTCCGTCAGCGGGCAGAGACGGCCACGACGCCGGGCTGGAAGACATGGAGAAGGAGAGGTGAGAATCAGATTGGCTGTGTTGTAAAAGCCCTACTAACATCCTCCCTTCTACGTACTCAACATGTATATACTACATACTAAAAGCCCTACTAACGTCCTCCCTCCTACATACTCAACATGTATATACTACATACTAAAAGCCCTACTAACCTCCTCCCTCCTACATACTCAACATGTATATACTACATACTAAAAGCCCTACTGACGTCCTCCCTCCTACATACTCAACATGTATATACTACATACTAAAAGCCCTACTAACGTCCTCCCTCCTACATACTCAACATGTATATACTACATACTAAAAGCCCTTCTAACGTCCTCCCTCCTACATACTCAACATGTATATACTGCATACTAAAAGCCCTACTAACGTCCTCCCTCCTACATACTCAACGTGTATATACTACATACTAAAAGCCCTACTAACGTCCTCCCTCCTACATACTCAACATGTATATACTACATACTGTCTACTTAACCATCCATTGTGTATGTTTCGTCGGACCGTTTACACTGAAGAATACAGAAGCAATAAAGCATAAAGAAAAAAAAACTTCATTTGAAAAGACGCAATGCATTGTGGGGCGACTGAGTAGGAAAAGTATCCTATCGATCCATATGCAAAATCTTCCCGGAAGTTAGTACTCATCTGGGCATTTCTCGCCTACACAAACTCAGTAGGACGTTAGTAGGGCTTTTAGGCTAGTTTAGTGTTTAGTGGCCATGTTTGTAGTTTATATGCCTCCCACTAGCTGTGGTTTTGCGGTGTGAAGTGCCTCTCTCTGATTGGTCCGTTCCTCTGTGCCTCTCTCTGATTGGTCGCTGCTCCCTCACAGGACGCTCCTATTGGCTGAGCTGGAGAAGGAGGAGAAGGAGAAGGACTGGTACTACGCCCAGCTGCAAAACCTCACCAAGAGGATCGACAGCCTGCCACTCACCGAAAACGTAACGTAGAAGACTGTCTGTCTGTCTGTCTGTCTGTCTGTCTGTCTGTCTGTCTGTCTGTCTGTCTGTCTGTCTGTCTGTCTGTCTGCCTGTCTGTCTGTCTGCCTGCCTGCCTGTCTGTCTGTCTGTCTGTCTGTCTGTCTGTCTGTCTGTGTGTGTCTGTCTGTGATAAAAAATAAAAACATAATAAAAATGTAAGTGTTAAAACAAACTACACTTCCCATGACCCTTTGCTGTTGTGGGCCGATCACAATGTTAACGTGGTCTAACGGCGGCCATGTTTGTTTGTAGTTCACTATGCAGACGGACATGTCGAGGAGACAGCTGGAGTTTGAAGCGCGACAGATCCGATCGGCCATGGAGGAAAACCTGGGAACCTGTCAGGAGATGGAGAGGAGAGCGCAGGTTAGTATGCACACTACGCACACACAGAGCCCAGGTTAGTATGCACACTACGCACACACAGAGAGCCCAGGTTAGTATGCACACTACGCACACAGAGCTCAGGTTAGTATGCACACTACGCACACAGAGCTCAGGTTAGTATGCACACTACGCACACTACGCACACACAGAGCCCAGGTTAGTATGCACACTACGCACACAGAGCGCAGGTTAGTATGCACACTACGCACACAGAGCTCAGGTTAGTATGCACACTACGCACACAGAGCGCAGGTTAGTATGCACACTACGCACACACAGAGCGCAGGTTAGTATGCAGTATGCACACACACACACACACACACACACACAGGAGAGCTCAGGTTAGTATGCAGTATGCACGCACACAGAGACAGACAGACACACACAAGCTGTGTCTCAATACAGAGGCCACGCACTTGGTAGGACGCGGTCTCGCGGTCTATGAAGGCTATAGCCTATGAAGGCCGATTTTAAGGCCGGTTTTAAGGCCAACGAGCCTTGTTAAACGAGACGGTCTCCGCAGGTCTCGGTTTACGAGCATTTCCGGTTTACGTAACAAGCCGTTACCTTGCGTGACGACTCGCCGCTCCTGTGCTGCCTAGCAACCCTGATTGCTGCCAACGGAGACAGCCCTGTCAGCGGAGGAAAAAAGAAAAAGAAGTTGTCTACCAGACGAAAAGAAAAAAAAGTACAAGAAAAAAAGAAAGGAAGATAAAAGTTAAGAAGATGGAGCAACACGTTGCTGTTTTGTTATTTTTATTTTATTTTATGCAATCTCTGAAAAAAACGCAATGAATCATGGGATATGTTGGGCCATAAAGGATACATCTGATGCAGCCTTCAAAACCGTGAAACGAAGGCTGCATTTCACGACCGCATATGAGGAGCCTTGCAAGGAGCCTTGCAAATGGGACAGCCTTTGCGCGCCGCTATGACGCAATCGGTCTTCAAATGCAGCCTACGTAGACCGCAACCCCTGTATTGAGATTCACTCACTCACTCACTCACAGGCGAGCACAGGTTAATACACACACACTCACACAGTGATGGAGGAACATGTCAGGAGCCTTCACACACAGGATGGTATCATATGACTTATCGATCCATCTGTAAACTGAGCTGTGTGTGTGTGTGTGTGTGGGTATAACGTGTATATAATGTGTGTGTGTGTGTGTGTGTGTGTGTGTGTGTGTGTGTGTGTGTGTGTGTGTGTGTGTGTGTGTGTGTGTGTGTGTGTGTGTGTGTGTGTGTGTGTGTGTGTGTGTGTGTGTGTGTGTGTGTGTGTGTGTGTGTGTGTGTGTGTGTGTGTGGGTATAACGTGTATATAATGTGTGTGTGTGTGTGTGTGTGTGTGTGTGTGTGTGTGTGTGTGTGTGTGTGGGTATAACGTGTATATAATGTGTGTCTCTCTCTCTCTCTCTCTCTCTCTCTCTCTCTCTCTCTCTCTCTCTCTCTCTCTCTCTCTCTCTCTCTCTCTCTCTCTCTCTCTCTCTCTCTCTCTCTCTCTCTCTCTCTCTCTCTCTCTCCAGGCTCGCGTGTCTCGTATTCAGCAGATAGAGAAAGACATCCTGAGACTGGGAGCTCGACTGCAGGTAAATATAACAGACAGGCATAGGGACAGACAGACGGGGGGACAGACACAGGCAGAGGGACAGACAGACAGGCAGACATATTCTGAATCTAACTGTGGACCATGACATCATACTAGAGCTCTAGTAATTTGTGAAAAACTAGATGAACCCTGAACTCTCTGTCTCTGCCTCTCCCTTTCTCTCTCTCTGTCTCTCTCCCTCTCTCTCTCTCTCTCTCCCTCTCTCTCTCTCTACCCCCCCCCCCCCCCCCTGCCCCCTCTCTCTCTAGGTGGATGATGCTCCCGGGGCGAGCGACAGCAGTGGATTGGCTACGGTCAGTGTCAGTTAATTTCACTTCCTCATTGTTTTTCCTTTTATTTTAAAAAACGTCTTAAAGTATGGCTGCTGGAATCTCAAAACTGTTCACACAATCTATCATAGATTTTTATTTTATTTTTATTTTTTTATTTTTTAATATTTTTTAACATTATTTGAATAATTGTTTTTACTCGCTTGTTCTGTCGGTTGCATGTTTAAAAAAAAAAAATGTCCTTTTAGATTGTCTGTTTTTATTTATGAGTACACGCGTATGTTTGTTTTATGTGATTGGTGTCGACCAATCAAGGGACAAAGGATGCAAATTAGCACTTGCTACAATCCTGTATATTTACATGTAAATGTCTATTAATATGCAATGCCCCTTTTAAATAAATAAACTTAATATTTCGTTGTTTGGTTTCCCCCGTGCAGATCTCGAGCAGCCGATTGGAGCAGGAGCCGGCCGAGGAGGCGGGCTATTCAGTGCCTCGACGAATCACAAGCCACCTGGGAACCAAGGTGCGTAATCTGCCCGGTAACAGCTCGGCCATGTTTCACTGTGTGGAACGTAACAATAACAATAGACCCTGTGTTAGAAATCTCCTCCTCTTTCTCTCTCCTCTCCTCCATACTACATCTGACCATACACAGTATCTAGTTAGGATGCAGTATGCTACAACTGGGACATACTTTAACTTATTTATTTCATCCTAACATGGCTCCTTGATCTTGCCTCTTGCTTTTATACAATAAAGTCTAAGTCTTTATATCCGTCTCATCGCTGGTTGTTTTCATATGGAGGCTTCGTCGATGTGACGTCACTTCCGGTGCGCACTGGATTGTGGGTCAGAATCACCCAAATAGGATGCAGTTTTAAAAATCTTGTCCGGGTGTTAGAAAAACAGATTATTTGAATTGTAAGCCCACGAAATAAAGCAGATTGTTCAGGACTGAGAGGAAAGGTGGTCAAAGGTAACATGAGCGGTACACTTTGACCAATCAGTGCGAGGCTCCGATTCTCTGTTCTTATTGGCTGTTGGGACTGTCCATTCACTTTGGCACGACTTTGTTGGTGTAGAGCGTGTCAGGGAGGGACCATAGGGGAGGGACCAAAGAGAACAAGTGGAGCGGTTGAGGTATTTGGATTCGAATCTCTATCTCTATCCCAACTGCCATTTTCTCCCCAAATCCTCCACCCCAGCTTTAAGTAACGTTTTAAACTGGTCAATGTACTGGGCAGCTGTCAGACTCAGGGGAAGACTGCTCTCAATATATTACGTTTAAAAAGTAAAAAATTGACTTCGGGCAAGTAGAATTCAGACCCACAAAGAAAGCTTAGTGTTGATCCCTGACATGTAAAGTGGGTCAGGGCAGGACACAGTAGAGCGCTGGTCCCATCAGATGTGTGATGAATATTAAGTCTAGTTCTGTGGCTACATGTTGTTAGTCAAGGCAGGTTCATCCCTTCAGCACAGAGCAGACACAAGGCCGTTCAGAGGGCTTTAAGGGACATGAAATACACCAATAAATACATAGATTAAAATACATCAAGATTAGACGTTAGAAAATGGGTTTAAGAGTAAAAACAAAGACAATACATTAAGATTCAAGATCAGCTTCCATTAGACATCAAGTTGGCTGATCCCTGAAAACACACACACACACACACACACACACACACACACACACACACACACACACACACACACACACACACACACACACACACACACACACACACACAGCTCTGGCCAGGTCTTGTGTAGAATATTAAGCTGAGTTGACTCCCGACTCCTTCGTGCAGGGCGGAGCTGTGACAATGGGCTGGTCTCACCCGTCACCCTATTGACCAGTTAACCTTTAAGGTGCCAACACACTGCACATCGCCGCGCGACAAGTTTACATAGAAAGTCAATGCAAAGAGATGGTATATTCCCTGCTCTCCATGCTGGGGACCCATGATAAAGACATGTCTCTTTATAACAGTAGTCTAATCCAGTTTAATGCTCTCTGTTTCCCCCTACAGGTGGAGATGGTGTATTCCCTCCTCTCCATGCTGGGGACCCATGATAAAGACATGTCTCTTTATAACAGGCTGCTATCTAACAGTGTAATGCTCTCTGTGGCCCCCTACAGGTAGAGATGGTGTACTCCCTGCTCTCCATACTGCAGTAATAACAGTAGTAATGCTCTCTGTTTCCCCCTACAGGTAGAGATGGTGTACTCCCTCCTCTCCATGCTGGGGAGCCTGCTATCTAACCCAGTCTTAATGCTCTCTGTGGCCCCCTACAGGTGGAGATGGTGTACTGCAGTAATAACAGTGTTAATGCTCTCTGTTTCCCCCTACAGGTGGAGATGGTGTATTCCCTCCTCTCCATGCTGGGGACCCACGATAAAGACATGTCTCTTTATAACAGCCTGCTATCTAACCCAGTCTTAATGCTCTCTGTTTCCCCCTACAGGTGGAGATGGTGTACTGCAGTAATAACAGTCTTAATGCTCTCCGTTTCCCCCTACAGGTAGAGATGGTGTACTCCCTCCTCTCCATGCTGGGGACCCACGATAAAGACATGTCTCTTTATAACAGTAGTCTAACCCAGTCTAATGCTCTCTGTTTCCCCCTACAGGTAGAGATGGTGTACTCCCTCCTCTCCATGCTGGGGACCCATGATAAAGACGACATGTCTTATTAACAGTCTAACCCAGTCTAATGCTCTCTGTTTCCCCCTACAGGTAGAGATGATGTACTGCAGTAATAACAGTCTAATGCTCTCTGTGGCCCCCTACAGGTAGAGATGGTGTACTCCCTGCTCTCCATGCTGGGGACCCACGATAAAGACGACATGTCGCGGACGCTGCTGGCGATGTCATCGTCTCAGGACAGCTGCATCGCCATGCGGCAGAGCGGCTGTCTGCCCCTCCTCATCCAGCTGCTGCACGGCAACGACAAGGACAGCCTGCTGCTAGGCAACAGCCGCGGCAGCAAGGAGGCTCGGGCCAGGGCCTCGGCCGCTCTGCACAATATAGTGCACAGTCAGGTAAAGAACCATGTGTATACTTATTATATACTACAATATAGTGCACAGTCAGGTTATTACTTTACTTATTACTTTATAACACAGTCAGGTGATACTATATACTTAATATATATATATATATAAACTAATATAGTGCACAGTCAGGTAGAGATCTGTTTATCTATTACTTTATACTGTAGGGGAGAGTGGCCTAAGTTGTGCATTTTGGAAGTTGTGCCACCCCTTGTTTCTAGAAAACCGTGGAAGAAATTGGAAATGTGACCACATATTTAAGAAGAGCCATCCATTTGACTCATCCTGTAAAGAAGGGAGACACAAGGAATAAGATATAATCACATTTAAGCTCAAAAAACTGTGTTTTGCCTTTCAAAGTAAGGTAAGCAGCCTGTAACTCTTGTTCTCTCCTCAGCCTGACGATAAGCGAGGCCGCAGGGAGATCCGTGTGCTGCACCTGCTGGAACAGGTGAGACACTGTGAAGCTCCCTAATTCCTAACCCCTATCCCCTAACCCCTAACCCCCTCACCCCTAACTACTGTGAGGCCTGTAGTACCCTAACTCCTAACTCTCCCTTACCCCTAACACTCTAACCCTCTCCCCTCCCTGTGGGACCCTCTCTAACCCTCTCTAACCCCTAAACCTCTCCCTCCCTGTGGGACCCTCTCTAATGGCGCTTTTCCACCGCAAATGTAGCTCGACTCGACTCAACTCGACTCAGTTTAACTTGGTTTGGTAGCAGCACGGGTCGTTTTCCACCGAAAATAGTACCTCCTGAACGTGGGCGGGGTTGTCGTAAGGGGCTGAAAGCCAACTCCGGAGTCAAGTAGCAAAGCAGAAATTACGAGCAGTTGTTGCACTATTAACTGATCCAACCGCCAAAAACACGGATGAGAAATGTTTAAGAAAATACTCCCCTTGTATCTGTTTGCTAAAAGAAGTAGAAGAATATTGCTACGGGCCGTTAAAAGGGAGGGTTTGTGTCCTGATGTGTGACTGCCACACAGCTGTAGGGATGCGTCACGTACATCCCTATGCACGTAAACACGGGCATGATAAAGTTGACTGTTAAGTGCTTGTTTCAGGATACGTGTTTTCAAATGCAAGCCGTGTCTCAGCCTGAATATTTTATTGAGGTAATCAGTGCAGTCCGAGGCTTGTAATGTAATCGCTCGCTATCATGTCTGTCCCAGCTTGCTGCTATAGGCTATTTAGCCTAGCTGCTATGTCTCCTCTCGTATGTTCAAAGTAACTTCCCCAACAGCCAACACAACTGGGTGAGCTTAGCGAATATATGGAGAGAAAAAAATCGGGTCTGTGATGCAAATCAAATGAAAGCGAGCCAAAGAAGGCTGCACGCGGCGAGACAAAATACACATAAAAGTCCCGGAGAGTTGTTGAGAATCGAGGGGAGAATAATCAACAGAATGAAGGCGGCAGACGGTAGTCTCTGGCCAATCAGCGGCCGGCCGTCTGCCGACGTCACCTTTTAGCTCGACTCAGCTCGCTTGGACCCTAGAGCAAGGCGATACTAAAAAAGCAGCCGCTAGCAGGTACCAGGTACCATGAAATTGCGGTGGAAACGCCAAAAATGCGAGTTGAGTCGAGTCGAGTCGAGCTGATACCATGCGGTGGAAATGCGCCATAACCCTCTCTAACCCCTAAACCTCTCCCTCCCTGTGGGACCCTCTCTAACCCTCTCTAACCCCTAAACCTCTCCCTCCCTGTGGGACCCTCTCTAACCCTCCTAACTCCCCTCTCCCCTCTCTGTCCAGGTGAGACACTACTGTGAGGCCTGCTGGAGCCTAACCTCTAACCCTCTAACCCCTAACCCCTCTCCCCTCCCTTTGGGACCCTCCCTAACCCCCCTCTCCCCTCTCCCCCCCAGGTGAGACACTACTGTGAGGCCTGCTGGAGCTGGCAGGAAGACCATGACAGGGGAGTGGACCAGGAGGACAACCCCAGTGAGTCACACACACACACACAGACAGACAGACAGACACACACACACACACACACACAGACAATCACACACACACACACACACTACAACCAATCAGAGCAAAGCACACAGTTTGCTGTATTATAATACATTATATATATATTATACCATAGTCTGTGTGAATACTCTATTCTGATTGGCAGGAGAACATTCCATAGGTGTGGATTAACCCCTGATGTATGGACACCTAGATGGAACTGTTTACATTCTGTCCACTTTAATGCGTCGCCGCTGATTAAACTGTGTTGATAAGGGATTTATAAAGCCTAAAATACCCCCCCCCCCCTCCCCCCCAGTGCCCTCCCCGGTGGAGCATCAGATCTGTCCGGCCGTCTGCGTCCTGATGAAGCTCTCCTTTGATGAAGAGCATCGCCACGCCATGAATGAACTGGGTAAGACTGTGTGTGTGTGTGTTTGTGTGGGTGTCTGTGTGTGTGTGCGTGCGTGTGAGTGCGAATCTCAAACATTCAGGAACATTTACGCCCTGTTTACCTCTCTCTACATGTTGGTTACCTGTCTGTCTCTCCTTGTCTCTCTGTCTCAGGTGGTCTTCATGTTGTTAACCTGTCTCTCTCTGCCTGTCTCTCTCTCTCATGTTGTTAACCTGTCTCTCTCTGCCTGTCTCTCTCTCTCATGTTGTTAACCTGTCTCTCTCTCTCTCTGCCTGTCTCTCTCTCTCCCTGTCTCTCTCTCATGTTGTTTACCTGTCTCCCTGCCTGTCTCTCTCCCAGGGGGCCTCCATGTTGTTAACCTGTCTCTCTCTCTCATGTTGTTAACCTGTCTCTCTCCCTGCCTGTCTGTCTCTCTCATGTTGTTAACCTGTCTCTCTCTCTGCCTGTCTGTCTCTCTCATGTTGTTAACCTGTCTCTCTCTCTGCCTGTCTGTCTCCCAGGGGGCCTGCAGGCGGTGGCTGAGCTGCTGCAGATAGACTGTGAGATGTTCGGTCTGAGCAGTGACCACTACAGCGTGACTCTGAGGCGCTACGCCGGCATGGCCCTCACCAACCTGACCTTCGGAGACGTGGCCAATAAGGTGAGGGACGGGTCAAGGGTCAAAGGCTGGTTCCCCCATAGACACTAACCCTGCTTTCCTAATCTCATACTCTTTAACCAATCCCCTTGTCTCTTTGTCTCTCTGTCCAGGCCACTCTCTGCTCCATGAAGGGCTGTATGAGGGCCATGGTCGCTCAGCTGAAGTCTGACAGTGAAGACCTGCAGCAGGTAACACACTGTTTGTTCGTTTAAATACATTCATTTTAGATTTTTTTTTTTTTTTTAAAGAACTGAAACACACATCTGATTGGCATAATGTCTGATTGTGTGTGTGTGTGTGTGTGTGTGTCTCTCTGTGTGTGTGTGTGTGTGTGTGTGTCTCTGTGTGTGTGTGTGTGTGCAGGTGATAGCCAGTGTGCTGAGGAACCTGTCTTGGAGAGCTGATGTGAACAGTAAGAAGACTCTGCGTGAAGTCGGCAGTGTGAGGGCGCTGATGGGCTGTGCCCTGGAGGTCCAGAAGGTAAAGCTACTGTCTGTCTGTCTGTCTGTCTGTCTGTCTGTCTGTCTGTCTGTCTCTGTGTGTGTCTGTGTCTGTCTGTGTGTGTGTGTCTGTGTCTGTCTGTGTATAGAACGATCCGTCCCATCCACTCCATAGGGAGTTTGAACTTCTTCCCTCGGGTAGACGTTACAGAGTGCCAAGGGCAAATCGTAACATTTTTAAAAACTCCTTCACTCCTAAAGCAATTGGGGTACTGAACACCATGTCCCGCTGATGTGTATACTGCCACTGCTGCCCTGCTTCTTGCCCTGAAGATGTCTGTGTGTAAATGTTGTTGTTGTTGCTTTTGTTGTTGTTGTTGTTGTGTTGTCCTGCTTGTTGTTTTTTATATGAGACCAAAGACAAATCTCCACACCGTGGACAATAAAGAATTAATTAACTAACTAACTAACCTGTCTGTCTGTGTATATAACCTGTCTGTCTGTCTGTGTATATAACCTGTCTGTCTGTGTATATAACCTGTCTGTCTCTCCCCCCCCCCATTAGGAGTCCACTCTGAAGTCCGTCCTCAGTGCCCTGTGGAACCTGTCTGCCCACTGCACAGAGAACAAAGCAGACATCTGCTGTGTGGAGGGGGCCCTGGGGTTCCTGGTGGGGACCCTCACCCACCGCTCACACACCAACACGCTGGCCATCATAGAGAGCGGGGGGGGCATCCTGAGGAACGTCTCCAGCCTGATCGCCACCAACGAGGCACACAGGTGAGCTGGGGACAGACAGACAGACAGACAGACACACAGACACACAGACAGACAGACAGACAGACAGACAGACAGACAGACAGACAGGTGAGCTGGAGACACACCTGAGATAAGCCCCTTAGAGCCTGTGTAAAGGTGGAGCTGTGCTGCTCGTTACAAACTAAGAGACTTTGATGAGCCAGCGCCGTAGAGAACACATGGCAGACAGACAGGTAGAGAACGCATGGCAGGCAGACAGGTAGAGAACGCATGGCAGACAGACAGGGTTTATAGAGAACGCATGGCAGACAGACAGGGTTTATAGAGAACGCATGGCAGACAGACAGGGTTTATAGAGAACGCATGGCAGACAGACAGGTAGAGAACGCATGGCAGACAGACAGGTAGAGAACGCATGGCAGACAGACAGGTAGAGAACGCATGGCAGACAGACAGGTAGAGAACGCATGGCAGACAGGTAGAGAACGCATGGCAGACAGGTAGAGAACGCATGGCAGACAGACAGGGTTTATAGAGAATGCATGGCAGACAGACAGGTAGAGAATGCATGGCAGACAGACAGGTAGAGAATGCATGGAAGACAGACAGGTAGAGAACGCATGGCAGACAGACAGGTAGAGAACGCATGGCAGACAGACAGGTAGAGAACGCATGGCAGACAGACAGGTAGAGAACGCATGGCAGACAGACAGGTAGAGAACGCATGGCAGACAGACAGGTAGAGAACGCATGGCAGACAGACAGGTAGAGAACGCATGGCAGACAGACAGGGTTTATAGAGAATGCATTGCAGACAGACAGGTAGAGAATGCATGGCAGACAGACAGGTAGAGAACGCATGGCAGACAGACAGGTAGAGAACGCATGGCAGACAGACAGGGTTTATAGAGAATGCATTGCAGACAGACAGGTAGAGAATGCATTGCAGACAGACAGGTAGAGAATGCATGGCAGACAGACAGGTAGAGAACGCATGGCAGACAGACAGGTAGAGAACGCATGGCAGACAGACAGGTAGAGAATGCATTGCAGACAGACAGGTAGAGAACGCATGGCAGACAGGTAGAGAACGCATGGCAGACAGACAGGTAGAGAATGCATTGCAGACAGACAGGGTCCTACCATAGAGAACGCATGGCAGACAGACAGGTAGAGAATGCATGGCAGACAGACAGGGTTTATAGAGAATGCATGGCAGACAGACAGGTAGAGAATGCATTGCAGACATACAGGGTTTATAGAGAATGCATGGCAGACAGACAGGTAGAGAATGCATGGCAGACAGACAGGTTCTACCATAGAGAATGCATTGCAGTTGTGTCTTACTCTCTTCTCCCTGGGTTGTGTCTCACTCTCTTCTCCCTGGGTTGTGTCTCTTCTCCCTGGGTTGTGTCTCTTCTCCCTGGGTTGTGTCTCTTCTCCCTGGGTTGTGTCTTACTCTCTTCTCCCTGGGTTGTGTCTCTCTCCCTGGGTTGTGTCTCTTCTCCCTGGGTTGTGTCTTACTCTCTTCTCCCTGGGTTGTGTCTCTCTCCCTGGGTTGTGTCTTACTCTCTTCTCCCTGGGTTGTGTCTCTTCTCCCTGGGTTGTGTCTTACTCTCTTCTCCCTGGGTTGTGTCTCTCTCCCTGGGTTGTGTCTCTTCTCCCTGGGTTGTGTCTTACTCTCTTCTCCCTGGGTTGTGTCTCTCTCCCTGGGTTGTGTCTCTTCTCCCTGGGTTGTGTCTTACTCTCTTCTCCCTGGGTTGTGTCTCTCTCCCTGGGTTGTGTCTTACTCTCTTCTCCCTGGGTTGTGTCTCTTCTCCCTGGGTTGTGTCTTACTCTCTTCTCCCTGGGTTGTGTCTCTCTCCCTGGGTTGTGTCTCTTCTCCCTGGGTTGTGTCTTACTCTCTTCTCCCTGGGTTGTGTCTCTCTCCCTGGGTTGTGTCTCTTCTCCCTGGGTTGTGTCTCTCTCCCTGGGTTGTGTCTTACTCTCTTCTCCCTGGGTTGTGTCTCTCTCCCTGGGTTGTGTCTCTTCTCCCTGGGTTGTGTCTCTTCTCCCTGGGTTGTGTCTTACTCTCTTCTCCCTGGGTTGTGTCTCTCTCCCTGGGTTGTGTCTTACTCTCTTCTCCCTGGGTTGTGTCTCTTCTCCCTGGGTTGTGTCTCTTCTCCCTGGGTTGTGTCTCTCTCCCTGGGTTGTGTCTCTTCTCCCTGGGTTGTGTCTCTTCTCCCTGGGTTGTGTCTTACTCTCTTCTCCCTGGGTTGTGTCTCTCTCCCTGGGTTGTGTCTCTTCTCCCTGGGTTGTGTCTCTCTCCCTGGGTTGTGTCTCTTCTCCCTGGGTTGTGTCTCTTCTCCCTGGGTTGTGTCTCTTGTCCCTGGGTTGTGTCTCTCTCCCTGGGTTGTGTCTCTCTCCCTGGGTTGTGTCTTACTCTCTTCTCCCTGGGTTGTGTCTGACTCTCTTCTCCCTGGGTTGTGTCTCTTCTCCCTGGGTTGTGTCTCTTCTCCCTGGGTTGTGTCTCTTCTCCCTGGGTTGTGTCTCTTCTCCCTGGGTTGTGTCTTACTCTCTTCTCCCTGCGTTGTGTCTCTTCTCCCTGGGTTGTGTCTCTTCTCCCTGGGTTGTGTCTCTTGTCCCTGGGTTGTGTCTCTTGTCCCTGGGTTGTGTCTCTTCTCCCTGGGTTGTGTCTCCTCTCCCTGGGTTGTGTCTCTTCTCCCTGGGTTGTGTCTCCTCTCCCTGGGTTGTGTCTTACTCTCTTCTCCCTGGGTTGTGTCTTACTCTCTTCTCCCTGGGTTGTGTCTTACTCTCTTCTCCCTGGGTTGTGTCTTACTCTCTTCTCCCTGCGTTGTGTCTTGCAGACAGATCCTGCGTGACCACGGCTGCCTGCCGACGCTGCTGCAGCACCTGAAGTCCCACAGCCTGACCATCGTGTCCAACGCGTGTGGAACGCTCTGGAACCTGTCGGCGCGCGATGCCAAGGACCAGGATGCATTATGGGAGCTGGGCGCCGTGGGGATGCTACGGAACCTCATCCACTCACGCCACAAGATGATAGCTATGGGCAGCGCCGCGGCTCTGCGCAACCTGATGGCTAACCGGCCCGCGCGCTACAAGGACGCTAGTGTGGTGTCTCCGGGGGCGGGCGCGCCCTCGCTGCACGCCCGCAAGCAGAAGGCTTTGTTTGAGGAGCTGGACGCGCAGCAGCTGTCCGAGACCTTCGACAACATCGACAACCTCAGCCCCAAAGCCGCGCACAGGAAGGGGCGAGGCTGCGGCGGCGCTAACCCCAGCGCGCCGCGGGCCTATGCTAACACCCCGGTGCTGTCCAGCCCGAAGCACGCGGCGGCGCAGCGCGGCGAGGAGCCGTACCGCGTGTTCCCGCCTAGCGTGCGCGCCTCCAGCGACAGCCTCAACTCCGTCACCAGCGCCGACGGTTACGGTAACCGGGGGAAGACCAAGCCGTCCGCCGAGCCGCTGTACTCGTCTGACGAGGCGAAGTGCTGCGTGTACAGGAAGTACCCGGCCGACCTCGCACACAAGATCCGCAGCGCCAACCACCTGGACGACGGCGCGGAGCTGGACACGCCCATCAACTACAGCCTGAAGTATTCTGACGAGCAGCTGAACTCCGGCCGGCAGAGCCCCAGCCCCAACGACCCCGACCCCCGCGACCCCCGCGACCCCCGGGTCCGCAGGCGCCCCGAGGCCGGAGAGTCGCCGCAGCGCTACGGCGCTAGCACGGCGCCGGCTAGCTACGAGGCCGCGGCGGAGCAGCCGATCGACTACAGTCTGAAGTACGACGGCGCCCGCAAAGAGCCCGCCCCCCCGGCCCCCGAGGCGCCTAGCAACAAGCTCCGCCCCCCGGCGCCGGCAACAGCCAGTAGGAAGAGCCAGCAGGAGATCACTCAGACCTACTGCGTGGAGGACACGCCCATCTGCTTCTCCCGCGGCTCCTCCCTCTCCTCGCTGTCCTCCGACGACGAGGACGCTGAGGTCATCAACCGGCGACGCAGGGGCGGCAGCGTCGTCTGCGGCAACGACTACCCCGTCGTCTGCGGCAACGACTACCCCACGCTGCCCGTGAGCGAGAAAGACGCTCAGCAGCAGCGCAAAGAGGCCGAGAGTCAGACCGCCTCTAACGCAGCGTCATCATCACGCGCCCGGCGCAGCCACCACCACCACCACAACGCATCATCCTCCGGCGCCCGGACCCCCAAGAGCCCCCCGGAGGCGCCCTACGCCCAGGAGACGCCCCTCATGTTCTCCCGCTGCACCTCGGTCTCCTCGCTGGACTCCTTCTCCACCTCCTCCATCGTGAGCTCGGTGCGCTCCAGCGAGCCCTGCAGCGGCGAGCCCTCCGGCGTGGTGTCGCCCTCAGACCTGCCCGACAGCCCGGGCCAGACCATGCCTCCCAGCCGCGCCAAGACGCCGCCCCCGCCGCTACACGCCAAGGAGCAGCAGAAGAAGAGCGGGGAGGAGAGCGACGTGCTGATGCACTTTGCCACGGAGTCCACGCCGCACGGCTTCTCCCGCGCGTCCAGCCTCAGCGCCCTGAGCGTGGACGAGCCCTTCATCTCCTCTCTGAGCGCGCTCAGTCCAGACCAGGCGCAGCCGGATGACCTCATCGACCAGTCTGACGATGATGACGACATAGAGATCCTGGAGGCCTGCATCAACATGGCCATGCCCAAGTCCTCTCGCAAACCAAAGAAACAGCAGCAAGCGCCGCCACGGAAACAGAGCCAGCTTCCTGTTTACAAGCTCCTCCCCCCTCAGAGCCGCAGCCAACCACAGGCGAGGAAAGACGCTGCGCCGGAGGACCTGCCCCGGGTCTACTGCGTGGAAGGAACGCCGCTCAACTTCTCCACCGCCACCTCGCTCAGTGACCTCACCATCGACTCCCCGCCCAATGAGGAGGCAGCAGCAGGCTTAGCCCCGCCCCCTGAGCCCCCCCGGCGCTCTGCAGCCCCTCCCCCGCCCCCCCCGCGCCGTGCCGCCCCCCCCGAGGGAGAGAACGGAGAGGACATCCTGGCCGAGTGCATCAGCGCCGCCATGCCCAAAGCCAAACCCAGGAAACCCATCAGGACGTCTTCTATCAGCGACCAGATCCATGCCACGCCCCTTTCTGTCCAGACCACGCCCCTTCCACCACAAGCCCCTCCCCTCGGCTACCAAGCCCCTCCCCTCGGCCCTCAGCTGCAGCAGAAGAAGAAGCCGACGTCTCCGGTGAAGCCGATGCCGCAGCGCGCTCCTTACGGCGTGGCTAACACCGCGGCAGCTAAAGCTAAGCCCGGGTTCGCCTTCGACTCGCCGCGGCACTACACGCCCATCGAGGGCACGCCATGCTGCTTCTCACGCAACGACTCGCTCAGCTCGCTGGACTTCGACCCGGAGGAGGAAACCAGAGAAGAAGAAACCAGGAAGAGGAAGCAGCAGACGGCCGCCGTGCTCCCTCGAACCAAACCGACGACAACCGCCCCGAACACTACGACTGCTAACACTAACCCTACCGCGGCTAACCCAACAACGGCTAACCCTACCACAGCTATCCCCAAACCAGCCGTTAGCCCCAAACCAGCCGTTAGCCCCAAACCGGCCGTTAGCCCCAAACCGGCCGCTAGCACGTCTGACGAGCAGCAGCGGTTCTGCATCGAGGACACGCCCGTCTGCTTCAGCAGGAACTCCTCGCTCAGCTCGCTCAGCGACATCGACCAGGAAAACAACAACAAAGAGTTCGCCCCCCCGCCGCCTCAGGCCCCCGCTGACCCCGAGGCCCCTCCCCCTGAGGACAAGCCGCTGGAAGCTAACGCTAAGCCGCGGCTAGGCTACGCGCCCAGAGCCTTCTGCGTGGAGGACACGCCCGTCTGCTTCTCCAGGAACTCCTCGCTCAGCTCTCTGAGCATCGACTCGGAGGACGACCTGCTCGCCGAGTGCATCAGCTCCGCCATGCCCAAGAAGAAGAAGAAGGCGGCTAGCGCCTCGCAGGCGGCTAGCGCCTCGCAGGCGGCTAGCGCATCACTTCCTGCTAACGCACCACCTCCTGCTAACGCATCACTTCCTGCTAACGCATCACTTCCTGCCCCCACAGCTGATGACAGCGTGCTGCAGGAGGAGGAGCCTCCCAGAAGCCCCGCCTCCCCGGACTCCGAGTCGTTTGATTGGAAGGCGATCCAGGAAGGAGCGAACTCCATCGTGAGCAGTCTGAACGCCGCGGCAACCTCGTTGTCACGGCAGCCGTCGTCAGACTCCGACTCCGTTCTGTCGCTGCCGTCGGTTGGTTCCCCGTTCCACCTGCCGACCAATCAGAGAGCAGCAGAGCAGGAACAGGAAGTGAAGCGCGGCGCCCGGATCCTGAAGGCCGGCGAGCGCACCACGCTAGAGGCCAAGCAGACGCAGGAAGCAGAAGAAGAAGAGAAGGCGCTGCGCGGCGGGAAGAAGGTCTATAAGAGTCTGATCACCGGCCGGCCGCGGGGGGGCGAGCCCGCCGCCAGGGGGAGGAGCAAACCCCGAGCCTCCCACATCAAGCCTCCCAACACTAACCCAGGAAGCACCCACATAAAGCCTCCCAACACTAACCCAGGAAGCACCCACATAAAGCCTCCCAACACTAACCCAGGAAGCACCCACATCAAGCCTCCTAACACTAACCCAGGAAGCAGCGACGCCTCGCGGGACTCCACCCCCTCTCGCCCAGCGGCCAATCAGAAGGGAGTGAAGCCGCCGCGCACCGCGTCCCCGGGCAGCGCGTCATCGTCCTCCTCGTCCTCCAGAACCAACCAGAGCCGGAGGGGCGGGGCCATCCCACGCAGCGAGTCGGCGCCGCGGGTCGGTGGGGCTAACGCTAACGTCAACACGCCGAGGGGAGGGGCTAAGCCTGGCAAGAAGGCTGAGCCGGAGAAGAAGGAGGCGGAGTCAGAGCGTAAAGGGGAGGGGCCTGAGAAGCCGGCGCTGGTCCGCCAGTCGACGTTCATCAAAGAGGCTCCGAGTCCCACGCTGAAGAGGAAGCTGGAGCAGGAGCTGAGCCCCGAAGCTAACGCCAACGCCTCGCCGCGGAGACACGACCTGAACCGCTCGCACTCCGAGAGCCCGTCACGCCCACAGGAAGTGACCTCATCGCGCTTCAGCCGGACAGGAACCTGGAAGCGGGAAAACACCGGCGGCTCAAACGGCGGGAAACACTCGACGTCGCTGCCGCGCGTCGGGACGTGGAAGAGAACGGGAAGCTCCTCCTCCATCCTGTCGGCCTCCAGCGAGTCCAGCGACAGGGGGAGGGGCCAGGAGGAGGTGACATCATCAAAGGGGAGGGGCCAGGAGGAGGTGACATCATCAAAGGGGAGGGGCCAGGAGTCCCAGGGCACCTGGAGGAGGTCTAAGGCCGGCGAGGGCGGCGTGCGGTCGGACCGGGCGGAGGACGTATGGGTCCGTCTGGAGGATTGTCCCGTGAACAACCCGCGGTCCGGCTCGTCCTGCTCCGCGCGCTCGCCGGTCGCTAACGCGCCGCCTGTCATAGATAGCCCCGCCCCTAGCAACCCGCCTAGCAACCCGCCCTCTAGAATCCCCTCCAGCTCCTCCTCCTCCAACCTGAACCTGCGGCGCAGCTGTGAGAGCCTTGACGACAGGCGCCTTGACGACAGGCCGACGCCCACCGAGCGGCCGCAGCAGCCGCAGCAGCGTGGGGCGCCGCAGCGCAGCGGGGCGGTGGCGGCGCGCGTTAGCCCCTTTAACTACACGCCCAGCCCCCGCAAGAGCAGCGAGGTCACTCCAAGCTCCACCCCCACCCCTCCCCCCTCCACCACTCCCCCCACTCGCCCCTCCCTCATCCCAACGCCCGTCGCTAAGAAACGGGAACCCAAGGCCGGGGAGGGGGAGGGCAGCGGCGGGGAGAGGGGGTCTTACATCGTCACCTCAGTGTGAACACAAGCAGCACTGTGCTCTGGACTGAATGGGTTAGGTTAGGACTCAGAATGGACTGTAACCTGCAGAATGGGTTAGGTTAGGACTCAGAATGGACTGTAACCTGCAGAATGGGTTAGGTTAGGACTCAGAACGGACTGTAACCTGCAGAATGGGTTAGGTTAGGACCCAGAACGGACTGAGAAAGGACTGACATGTAAATATTAAGTGATTGTGTACAGCAACAGGAAGTGAATCTGTATTTAAGCCCCGCCCTCTGCCCGTTCCCTCCCCTCTGATTGGTTAATCCAGACGGACTGTAACAGAATGGACATAACGGAGCAAAACTCTAACGACGATCTTTTTATGTTTTTATACTAAATAATGTGTAGCGCTTAGCTCCACCCCCGTCTGCCTGAGCCCCCGCATGGCCCCTCCCCCCCACACACACACCTTAACAATGCTGTTACCACGGTGACATAACGATGACATAACCATGATGACATAACAATATTCCTGCTGTAGCTGTCTGGAAGCGTTCCTGTTTGTTTGATGAAGTTCTGAAAAAATAAATTCTTCTGAAATTTTCAAAAACTAAAATGAATAATGTCTTCAAGTCGCTCCGAGGAACTTTTAAATATTTCTGAAACAGTTTAATGTTTTCCTCTGATGATCATAAATTACATGTAACAGCAAAACGAGACCAATCAGTGCAAAGAATGCTATTTTTATATAGTTTTTCTTAATGCCTTTGTCATGGGTATACGCTCACCCAGGAACAACAGCTGGCGTGGTACAAACACTACCGCTTTAGTCCAAAGGGGGGCGCTAGAATGAACACACTGAAAGTTCCTCGGAGCAGCTGTAATGTTGGCCTCGTTGGTCGTTTAGCTGCTGAGATGTAAAAACTAAACGGAGGAGAGAAGATCATTTCAGAACTTCAGACATCACTAAGTTTCAGTTTGTGAATTTTAAATGAGAATTCTTCTGTCGCCTTGGAAACGAGTTACACTGTAAAATGTAAGTTATTGCTGTAAAACCTTTTCTCTTTGACGCACATAATTTAAAACTTAAACTGATTTTTGCCAAAAAAAAAGTTTCGTGTGTTATTATCACGGTGAACAATAAAGTTTCCAGTGTTATTATCACGGTGAACAATAAAGCTAAACGTTTAGGTTCAAACCGCCTGCTGTCTGTTTGTGTCCACGACGGGAACTCCAACAAATATAAAGTGTGGGGCTGTGTCTGGGGCTGTCTGGGGCTGTGTCTGGGGCTGTCTGGGTATGTGTCTGGGTATGTGTCTGGGTACATTTCATATGTATATGTTTGTAAACCAAACTGTGGGCCCTGCTGCTGTAAACAACAGTGAAAGCCTGCAGTTAGTTTACTAAACATATTTTCTCTACATGTAATTCTTAGTGTTGAATAATTCTATCATCATAAATCAAATTATTTTGAGGAACCTGGAACCAAACGTTAAGACTAGAATATGTTTGTAAACCAAACTGTGGGCCCTGCTGCTGTAAACAACAACAGTGAAACAGTAACTTTTCAGGAAGCTTTCTAACTTCAAACAGTGTTCCAGGGATCACATTTTCCTGTGAGGAAAGTTTGTCTATTCAGTTATGAGAATAAACCTTAGAAAATGTTTCACTTCTCTGACACACAAAGTTACACACTGCAGCTTTAACACACACACACACACACACACACAGTTACACAGTGAGCCTTTAACCTGCTAGTTTCACCAGACTGTCAGTCAGGAATATATTCAGTTAAATATTAGATTTGATGTTCAGAGACTACCCCGCATGTTCACTGTCTCTGGTTTTACTCTTTAGTGACATATGTTTGAGTAGAATGAACATTTTGATTTTATAATATAAACTGCTGACAACATTTCTACCAAATTCACAATAAAAATGTTGTCATTCAAAGCATTTTCAATAAGTAATGTAGAGATGAAGATTTAAAAAAAATACAGTATGGGGGCGCCCTTAGCTCAGTTGGTAGGGCGTCCCCCCCCCATGGGCCTCGGCCAGCAGCGGACCCGGGTTTGATTCCAGCCCGCGGTCGTTCTCTGCATGTCACTCCCCTCTCTGCCCCATTTCAACTCTGTCTCTACACTATCAATAAAGCATAAAAATGCCAAAAAAAATCTTTAAAAAAATAAATAAATCCAGACTGGTCTCTGAATGAATGAGACTCTGATGCTGCAACAGACAGTTCAAGGTGATTTATTCTGTTTGTACATTGTGAATATAATATTAATCATCTTCAATTAAATCATTTGAGTTCATTAATGACTTTGTGACTGAGAGAGAGAGGGAGGGAGGGAGAGAGACGGAGAGAGAGGGAGACAGAGAGACGGAGACGGAGAGAGAGATAGAGAGAGGGAGGGAGGGAGAGAGACGGAGAGAGAGATAGAGAGAGGGAGGGAGGGAGAGAGACGGAGAGAGCGACAGAGAGAGGGAGACGGAGAGAGAGCGAGAGGTAGAAAGAGAGAGATAGACAGAGAGAGAGACAGACAAAGAGAGAGACAGTTGTGGCTGTGCTGTCACTCATTTCCCTGCCCCTCCTTGTGCACCACCAGTCCTTTCTGGATGAGGTCGGGTATCTCCACGGCGAGCCACGGCGCCAGACCGAGCGCCATCAGGTGAGCCAGGCCGAAGCGAGGCGCGTTACGAGCCCACAGCGGGGCAAAGTGGTCCGTCAGGCAGATCTTCCCCCCTCGGTACATCTTGGCCGTCTTACCTGGTGGGAGAAATTAAACGATGGCATTGATTGACCTTTCACACCTTTCATGAGTCATGACATACAAGGCACTAAGAATAACATCAGAACTTAGATTAGCTACAGTTTCGGAAAAAATGAAGAGACAACTCCAAATGTTCAGTGTCTGGTTTTACTCTTTAGAGGCATATGTTTGAGTAAAATGAACATTTTGGTTTTATAATATGAACTACTGACAATATTTCTAACAAATTCACAATAAAAATATTGTCATTTAGAGCATTTTTAATAAGTAATGTAGAGATGAAGATTGAAGAAAAATCCAGACTGGTCTCTGAATGGTTTCCGGGGCTGTATATAAAAAAAAAATGATTATAAAAATAGACAAAAATATAGTAAAGCTGGGCCGCTCCGGTGGTGTAGTGGATAGAGTGTGTACCATATCGGCTCCGGCCTTCGTTGCAGTGGTCGCGGGTTCAAATCCGACCCGTGGACCTTTACTGCAGGTCATCCCCCCTCTCTCTCTCTCTCTCTCTCTCTCTGTCTCCCCATTTCAACTCTGTACTGTCTAATAAAGCTTGAAAATGACAACAACAAAAAAATCTAACAAATAAAATAAAGTGAAGTTGCTGGTTGCTCCCCAAATCCTCCACCCCAGCTTTGAAGTTGGCGTAAAAATAGACAAAAATAAATGTAGTAAACTGTGTGTGTTACCGTCGAGCTCGGGCACAGCCAGCTCGGGCGCGGTGTCGGGGTAGGTGACGGGCAGGTCGAACTCCAGGCTGAAGTCGTAACGCATCAGCTCATGGATGAACCAGCACGTTCCCGTCCAGCGCGTCCCGTCTGCGTTACTCTCCAAACGGAACCAGTCGTTATCCGAGTCTTTGTTCGCCTGCACCGCGTGGATCAGGACCTGGGAGAGAGAGAGAGACAGAGTTAGAGCACATACACAGTAACACACACAGGGTTAGTGCATTTACACACACACACGGTTTATGGATGGAAAGGGTCAGAATTTGGCGTAAACAACATGAAAGTATGGATCCATCCTGCCATGCACCATCAACCATGCCATGTTCAAAGTCACCTAAACCCCCTTTCTTCTCCTTTCTTCTCCATTCTGATGCTCAGTTTGAACTCCAGTACATTGTCTTGACCACGTCTACCTGCCTAGCTGCATTATGTTGCTGCCATGTGATTGGCTGAGTAGCTATTTAGTTTACAAGCAGTTGAACCGGTGTATTGAACCGGTGTACCGAATAACGTGTGTCTGGTGCGTGGTACATATGGTTAGTTATAACACACAGGGTTAGTTCTACTGCAGTGTAGGTTCATAGATAGTATAATAAGGGTTAGGTTCATAGATAGTATAATAAGGGTTAGGTTCATAGAGAGTATAATGAAAGGGTTAGGTTCCTCTTTCTGACAGATGTTATCCTGCTTCCTGCCCCGGTGTTGCACCGAAAGCTGTGACCTGTCAGAATGTGTGACCCGAGAGGGCGCTGTTCTTATTTCTTAATAACTTATTTCAATAGACTTTAGGCATATAACAACCCAGTCTCACAGAGAAATGTTTTAATACTTATGTTGGTCCACAGCTGAAAACATAGTCTCACAAAAACATCCCTGACTGCAATGAGAGATTATTAAGTTGTTTGCTTCAGATTTAAAATTATTGCGCAGTGGAAAAAGTTTAGCCTACACATTTCACTGTGATGGGTAACTGGGTTGGTTATTCACCTTTAAAAAAACAATCTGACCATTTCAGTGCCAATTTTGAGAAACTTCTACGATTTGCGCAATGGACCAACGTTTTTACAAAGCCTATATTTCACTATGAGAGACTGGGTTAATCAATAAGAACACACATTCTGACAGGTCACAGCTTTCGGTGCAACACCGGGACCACAGGTGAGAATGAGCTGATAGCTAACAGTGCTGCTGCTAAGGCGCTGCGCATCGTCCCTGATGAATAAACAGATAAACAGATAAATATAACTAGTGGATCAGAACCTGGTATTCTTCCTTCAGTCTCTGCGGCCACAGTGCGCGGTCCCGCGGCCCCGCGTGCGTCTTGAGCAGCGGGATCTGCGCTACCGCTCTGCGCGTCGCCTCGTCCGCCATCTTGGATCCAAACAGACACGTCACCCTGACGTCACCGGGCCGAGAGGCTTCATGTGTCCTTTCAAAACAAAAGCCCCAAAGATTTAAAACGTCTGAACAACATGTAGTGCGTGTGACTGACCGCCGGGGAGCAGCAGAGAAACACAGCGCTGTCTGTCTCCTACTGTCTATTAACCCGAAGAAGAAGAAGAAGAATCGTAGTGTCAAATCAAATCAGTTTTATTTGTGAAGCCCAAAATCATCCGTTATATCGTATCTATGAGAATCCAATTCTATTTAGTTTCTCAGGGACTCATTTGTTTGGAAAAACATAGAATAAAGGGTTGTAATTATTTTAAAATGATTATCATTATTGTTTCGTATGGACTGGGAGGTTGTTATTGGTTCCGCTCCAGCAGGGGGCGGTAATGCATCAACACGTTGTTCAACCGACCGCGAGTAAACACCGTGCAGAAGAAGAACCCCCGCTCCGCCATTTTCTGCCCTCCGCCGCTGCGCTTTGTTTTCTCTGTTTATCTTCAGTCTGACGTTAAACACAGTAAAACACTCATTCATTCATTTATAACATTCCTCCTCAAAACCGTGTGAGCTGAGCGGCGCGTCAGAGCTACGTCACAGCCGCGTCACAGCTGAGTGATGGCGGCAGAACGGCGCGAGGACAAAGGTGAGCCCGTTAGCCCGTTAGCTCAGCGATAGCATGTCTGTCTTTGTTCTTCCATTCAGCTGCAGATCGATAAATAATAATAATAATCAGTCGTGTTTGGGTTTATGATATCAGACGTGAACGCGCTTAGTACGGACCCGTTAGTTCACGAGCGGCATGCGCGTCCCCGAGGCGTGTATTATATGATGCTAAAGCTAAAGCTAACAACAGGCTGCGTTTGTTGTTCTAATCGGTGAGCTGATCAGTTTCACATGTGATCAATAGTCCCCCCCCCACTGGTTAGGCTGGTTGATGTGTGTGTAAGACCACACAGACACACAGTGACACACACACACAGTGAGACAGACACACACACACACACACACACACACACACAGTGATACACACACACACACACACACACACACACAGTGATACACACACACACACACACACACAGTGATACACACACACACACACACACACCTAAATGAAGGGAGAACATACGCTTTAAAATGAAACGATGGTTTACGTTCTAAGGACATTGTATAACTACAGGTAACTGTTGAGCAGAAAATAGAAAGAGCAACAAATAATGTTTCAATAATAATAATGCTTTTTTTTAGATAATTTTTTGGCATATCTTAGGCTTTATGAGACAGAGTTGTGATGGGACAGAGACTGCTGGAGGCTAGATTCACTAGGGTCACGCTCTAACCACTACACCATGAGCGCCCCATAATAATAATAATAATAATAATAATAATAATAATAACAATGATAATAATAATGATAATAATAATAATAATGATAATAGTAATAATAATAATAATAATAATAATAATAATAATGACAATAATAATAATAATAATAACAATGATAATAATAATGATAATAATAATAATAATAATGATAATAGTAATAATAATAATAATAATAATAATAATAATAATAATGATAATAATAATAATAATATTTTTTTAATAATATTGATGTCGTTGTGATGTCATTAATGTGGTGAAATCAGAAGTAATAATAATGTTTTTTTTTTTTTTATATATATATTTTTTTTGTCATTGTTATGCTTTATTGATAGTGTAGAGACAGAGTTGAAATGGGGCAGAGAGGGGAGTGACATGCAGAGATCGACCGCGGGCTGGAATAGAACCCGGGTCTGCTGCTGGCCGAGGCCCATGGGGGGGGGACGCCCTACCAACTGAGCTAAGGGCCCATGGGGGGGACGCCCTACCAACTGAGCTAAGGGCCCATGGGGGGGGGGACGCCCTACCAACTGAGCTAAGGGCCCATGGGGGGGACGCCCTACCAACTGAGCTAAGGGCGCCCCCCCCCCCAGGAGTAATAATAATGTTGAATTGGTGTTTTG
>NW_027648444.1:286348-293848 GCF_949987685.1 Ammodytes marinus
TCCCCACTTCATTTCATCCTTTGAATGGTCTTGTGTCTGAATTGTGCTTTAGAAATAAACTTAACGCTGTAATGTGTGTGTGTGTGTGTGTGTGTGTGTGTGTGTGTGTGTGTGTGTGTGTGTGTGTGTGTGTGTGTGTGTGTGTGTGTGTGTGTGTGTGTGTGTGTGTGTGTGTGTGTGTGTGTGTGTGTGTGTGTGTGTGTGTGTGTGTGTGTGTGTGTGTGTGTGTGTGTGTGTGTTGCAGGCGGGAGCTTCCCTTCACTAAGACGGCTCACCTGTCAAACCCCTGGAACGAACACAAGCCGGTGAAGATCGGACGAGACGGACAGGTGCGTTAGTAGGGTCAGGGCCGCGGCCCCGTGCCAAAGCTCATTAGCATACTAAAGTCTAGAACGTTTGGCTAGTGTGACCACGCCATCCGTATTCCAGCACGGAACAGCCCCTTGGCCACGGCACACCTGGGAGAGGTGTGCCTTTCTAGTCGGCACCAGAATTGCCCAACACTTGGACTTGTTGCTACATAAAATGTGTGAGAATTAACGTGTGTGTAGGCCTAGGGCTGGGTATCGTCAAGGACTTCGTGATACGATACGTATCACAATACACTGGTCACAATACGATATATCACGATATATTGCATATCTTGATATATCATGATATATTGCGATATTCCATAAACAAGTTGCCTTGTCAAACATAACAGCACAATATGTTGATAATTGCACAGACAAATGAAGTCTAAACTATTTAATTCACAACTTCCTTTACTATTTTCTTCCTTTTTTTTTGGTTTCGGCAAATGATCAAACACTGCTGCAGCTGCTTAACATCAAAATAACAAATCCAATTCACTCTTGTACTAACTGTACAGGACACACTGAACATGAAAACACATCAGTGTGCTTTTGTGACACAGTGAATCTTAAGTATTCTTATAAACAAAACTGATTTAACTTCAATAGTCAGTATCCTAGAGGCTCAGGCCTGACAGCAGACATGGGTTTGAATCTGACCCGTGATTGTTCTCTGCATTTCATTCCCTCTCTGCCCCACTTCATATCTGTATCTCTGCCCTGTCAATAAAGCCTTGAAAAGCAAAAAAAAAAAAAATCATAAAAGATTAATAAAAAAATATCGTTTTTTTTTTTTTTGTTATAAAAATCGATACTGATATCGCGAAACTAAGTATCGCGATATATCCGCCATTGTAGGCGCATACACATTCACCCATCTGTCGCTCTGGCGTGCACCGGCAGTGAGACCATGGAGTGTATATACTATGAGTGAGACGAGTGTCGGTTTGTAGCGTTCTCTCTTGTGATTGGATATTAATTTCGGGATCCCCCCCCCCGAAAAGTTTATTTACCGATT
The DNA here is from genome assembly GCF_949987685.1 of Ammodytes marinus. NCBI lineage: Eukaryota > Metazoa > Chordata > Actinopteri > Uranoscopiformes > Ammodytidae > Ammodytes > Ammodytes marinus. The sequence continues at coordinate 287,720 of NW_027648444.1, forward strand.
ACATGCAGAGCAGCTGACTGAGAGATCGGCTTTATGAAACGCGCACATTATGAAAGTGATCACTGTATGAATAAAGAGCGATTTAACACTTATATTAATATAAATAAACCGCTTACTGCCCCTTTAATCTCTCAGGAGATCCAGCCTGACGTGGGAGCCCAGCTGTGCGCCCTCTTCCCGTTGGATGAGAGCGTGGACGTGCACCAAGTCGCCCGCCGCGCCCGCCACAAGGAGCGCCGCGCGCCATCGGAGCCCCGCCCCCGCGGCCGACCGCCGCAACGCGAGCCGGGAAGGTTAGCCAATCGCAGAGCTGCTGCCTGCCTGTCTTCTTCTTCTACTACTGATTCTACTGCTGCTGCTGAGACCAGCGGACCATGGAGGCTACCGCTAGCTGGCGGCTAGCTGACGGGCTAGCAGGGCCGCGGCTAGCTAACGTGCTAGCAGGGTGGTCGGTTGTTTTCCAGTTTGGAGTTTTCCATCGGAGTCGCACTGCGCCTTTAAGGGTCAGGCAGGAAGTTAGCCTGGTCGTCAGGGAGACGGTCGCTAACAACAGCTAACGGCTAACGCCACAAAGATTAAACATTTAGTTTGAAGTTTATTAAATCAATTTGGTAAAGTTAAGTAAAGAGTAAAAGTAGAATTTAAGATTTGATCCATATCTTTCCACAGAGCTAGGCTATCTAGAAGAGATATCTACAGAGCTAGGCTATCTAGAAGAGATATCTTTCCACAGAGCTAGGCTATCTAGAAGAGATATCTTTCCACAGAGCTAGGCTATCTAGAAGAGATATCTACAGAGCTAGGCTATCTACAAGAGATATCCACAGAGCTAGGCTATCTACAAGAGATGTCTACACAGAGCTAGGCTATCTAGAAGAGATATCTACAGAGCTAGGCTATCTAGAAGAGATATCTACAGAGCTAGGCTATCTAGAAGAGATAACTACAGAGCTAGGCTATCTAGAAGAGATAACCACACAGAGCTAGGCTATCTAGAAGAGATAACCACACATAGTCTATCAGCTCGTTACAGGTTCTGTTGCTGCTAAACTTCTTCTTCTTTCTGCAGAAGTTAATAACAGGAAGTGTTTAGCTGCCGGACTGTGGCCCATCCTGTCAGAATAAAAGCACAGAGGACCCTTTCAGAATAAAGCGTCTCTGGACTGGCGAGGGCGAGCGAGCTAGACGTAAAGCAGAGAGAGAGAGAGAGAGCGCACAGCAAAGGATTCTGGGTGTTTTTTTAGATGGTGGTGCGTTTGGTTGAGAAGTGGGAGGGGCCTACGGACTACGTAAGGTGTGTCATGGGGGCGTGGCCTATGGACTATCCAATCAGAACGGGGGAAACTCCTCATTGTTCCTAAAGGTAAACGGACTTAAACGTAATATTAAAACCTCTTGGACTGATCACCGACCCCCCGACCCCCTACCTTAAAGGACAGGTATCCCCCCCCCGACCCCCTACCTTAAAGGACAGGTATCCCCCCCCCCTCCACACACACACACACACACCCATCAGGACTGACCCTGTGTGTGTGCGTGTCTCAGGTTTGGACTGTTGGCTGCTCAAAGGGGGTGTGGCTTATCTCAAAGGGGGCGTGGTCTGGTTTGATTGGCAGGACTGTGCATCATCATCACCATCATCACCCCTCCACCCTTTCAGAATAAGAGGGTTTATGAGTATAATGGACAACCCTTTCAGAATAAGAGGGTTTATGAGTATATGGACTGATGAACTGTGTTAGTAGCCCCCCCCCCCCCCAGCACCAGCGGTATGTGGCCCTTTAAGAGCCTTCTTCTTCCTTGTTTGTTATTTTTATTGATGTGTGTGAAGCTCTCTGTCTACATGATGTCTTAGTTTTGGGTGAAACTGAGCGGGTTTTAGTTTTGGGTAAGTGATGGAAGGAGAATTAGAATACTCAGAACTAGGAGGGTGTCACGGTTTCTCTAGTCACTATTATAATATAATGAATGAGGTTTTTCTTCCCTCAGTCTTCCCTTGGCCCAGCTGTCCTGTTAATCCTAACCCTACATTTTACCATGTGTGATGTCACGCATGGTAAAATGTAGGGTTAGACAGTGAGACCATAAAACACTCTTTCTGCCTTTTTCTCAGGCTAGGATGAACCGATTTCTAAAATGTCTGCACATTTATACTAAATAGGATCTCAGAGTTCAATACACCTTCATATTCCCACCAGGTGAAGTAGGGCTTTAAGCTTGTAATTCTTATTTCTAAAGACGGGCTACATAGTGACATGAGTGATACCAGTAATGTTATCCTGCTGATTACATGGCTGCATGATCGTTTAATTCATTAAGTAATTGATTGAAGCAAAATATTTTTTCACGTATGCTTTTATTGATTTAGAGATGCTTGTGTTGCTCTGAACATCGGTAACTATGGTTGCGTTCCGAATCGCATACTTTCTACTATATAGTTTGGTAGAAAAAAGATTTAGGATGTCCTGATTCTTGTGGCCAGATTTAGGATGGTTAGAAGTACCCGGATGTCCTACTTCATGCGGCCAAGATTGTTAGTGTTGAAAAGTGCATCCTATTTGGGCGATTCTGACCCACAATCCAGTGCGCACGTGAAGTGACGTCACATCGACGAAGCCTCCATATGAAAACAAACGGGGATGAGACGGATATAAAAGCAAGAGGCAAGATCAAGGCGCAATGTTATGATGAAATAAGAGAGTAAAAGTATGTCCCAATAGTATGCCTACTGCATCCTAACTAGATTCTTTTTATCGTCGGATGTAGTATGTAGAATAGAAAAAAGAAAGAGTATGAGATTCGGAACGCAACCTATGTGTCCTGACTGGAAAGGTTTTGTAACGGGTAACATTCTGTGTGTAACACCTTTCATATCTGAGGTCCACATAGTGACGTCATCTCAATGGAGACCGTGACACCCATAGACGGCTTTACTGTTTAACCTTCGACCCAAATACAGAAAGATATATAAATATACAATACTCTGCCTTTAGCCTTTAGCCTTTAGCCTTTAGCCTTTAGCAGCTACATATGTGTGATGTCATGAGTCAGGTGGAGGTGAGGGGAGGGGTCAAACTCCTGGCTGCTGATTGGACAATATGGTTTAGATTAAAACATTTTAGATTTCTGATCTGAATGATATAGATATATATAGATAGACAGACAGACAGACAGACAGACAGACAGACAGACAGACAGACAGACAGACAGACAGACAGACAGACGGATAGACAGACAGACAGACAGACAGACAGACAGACAGACAGACAGACGGATAGATAGATAGACTGACAGACGGATAGATAGATAGACGGATAGATAGATAGACAGACAGACAGACAGACAGACAGACGGATAGACAGACAGACAGACGGACAGATAGATAGACAGACAGATAGATAGATAGATGGATAGATAGACGGACAGATAGATAGATAGATAGATAGACAGACAGACAGATATAGATTTATATATATTTGTAGCCAGAATCTTTGATCTGTGTGAGTCGTCTGGTTGGTTGGTGGTGGAGGAGGAAGCCGACGTCTGATTGGACCAGATGTGTAAACAGGAAGTAACGCGTCTCACCTGGAAACTTGTGTGTGTATCTTGTATGTGTGTAAGGTGAGGGAAAATTTTGTGAGTGTATGCTGTGTGTATGAGCGCCTGTGTGAGTGTGTGTATGTATGAGCGCCTGTGTGTGTGTGTACTGAGTGTGTGTATGAGAGAGTGTCCAGTGTGTGTGTATGTCCCCAGAGTGTGTGTGTGTCTTACTTGTTCTTGTTCGTAGGCGTCGCCCTGAAGAGTACGATCTCCACGGGAGGAAGAGACCGAGGACTGAAGGACCACCGGAGTTCAACCAGAGACCAGGTCCTGAGAAGACTGATAAACACAGACACAGACACACACACACACACACACACACACACACACACACACACACACACACACACACAGGTCCTGAGAAGACTGAAACACACACGCACACACACACAGGTCCTGAGGAGACTGATACAACTGTTTTATATTTTATTTATTTTTTACTTTATTTTTGGAATTTTACTTTTTATAGAACACAAAGGCAAGGCAAGTTTATTTCTAAAGCACATTTCGGACACAAGGCCATTCAAGGAGCTTTACAGAAGTAATAACAAAATACATCAAGAATAGAGCACACATTTTTAAAAAAAGCGAATGAGAAACATGAATATAAATAAAATAATTAAAACATTTAAAAATAAATAAAAATTTAAAATGACAGGTTAAAACGGAAACAGTAAAGTCTTCAGGCCTGATTTAAAAGAGGCGAGTGTTGAAGCGGACCTCAAGTCCCCTGGAAGTTTATTCCAGAGCTTGGGTGCATTAAAACTGAAGGCTGACTCTCCCTGTCTAGTCCTTACTCTGGGGACTGTCAGTAGCCCTGTCTGTCTGTCTGTCTGTCTGTCTGTCTGTCTGTCTAGTCCTTACTCTGGGGACTGTCAGTAGCCCTGTGTCAAACACAGAACTGAAGACAAAACAAAAGAACCAACATGGATCTGCTCTTCAAACTGTTTTCATATTTAAATGATCAAACCTGTGGGAGTAAAAGATCCTCTGGAATCTTCAAAAGTAAAAAATAATTATTATTATTTGAATTTATTTGTATAAAGTGAGAGAGAAGCAGCTGCTGCGTCTGACTAACATTAAGATTTATTTTCTGTGCAGGCTTCATCCAGGACCTCCGTAACCAGCCGGTCGACAGGTGAGGACCCCAACATTAACCCTTCCCCTGCGTTCTGAATCGCATACTTTCTACTATATAGTTTGTTAGAAAAAAGATTTAGGATGTCCTGATTCTTGTGGCCAGATTTAGGATGGTTAGAAGTACCCGAATGTCCTACTTCATTTATTTATTTATTTATTTGTTTATTTAACAGGGACAATGCACAGCACATAAGCAGTGCCAGATTTAGCTATAAGCTCATTTTCATCTGTAGTCCCTGGACAGGAAACAGAGTAATACATCTCTGTCAAAAAGGGAAACCTAAGTATAAAAACAATAACACACAATTTCACAACAGTAAAACACAACAACACAATACGACATTAAAATCACAACATTAAGACACCACAACAACAACATCACAACATTAAGAAAACAATCTATGGATGATGGGTGCATACTTCATCCGGCCAAGATTGTTAGTGTTGAAAAGTGCATCCTATTTGGCCGATTCTGACCCACAATCCAGTGCGCACCGGAAGTGACGTCACATCGATAGAGCCTCTGTATGAAAACAAACGGGGATGCGACGGATATAAAAGCAAGAGGCAAGATCAAGGAGCCATGTTAGGATGAAATAAGAGAGTAAAGTATGTCCCAATAGTATGCCTACTGCATCCTAACTAGATTATTTTAATGATCAGACGTAGTATGTAGAATAGAAAAAAGAAGGAGTATGAGATTTGGAACAGGGCCGGTGTTCCAAATCTCATACTCCTTTTTCTTTCCTACGTACTAAAACTGCTGGTTTGTATACTGCAGAATATGATTGAATGTGTTGTTGGGACATCTGTACTGCGTTAAAACATGACAGACTGGGACGTTCTTAATCTCTCTGGATAACACAGGAGTGACAGGGTGAAGTGACAGGGTGAAGTGACAGGGTGACAGGGTGAAGTTTAAGATGACTGACACAGGAGTGACAGGGTGAAGTGACAGGGTGAAGTGACAGGGTGAAGTGACAGGGTGAAGTGACAGGGTGAAGTGACAGGGTGAAGTGACAGGGTGAGGTGACAGGGTGAAGTGACAGGGTGAAGTGACAGGGTGAAGTGACAGGGTGAAGTGACAGGGTGAGGTGACAGGGTGAAGTGACAGGGTGAAGTGACAGGGTGAAGTGACAGGGTGAGGAGTGACAGGGTGAAGTGACAGGGTGAAGTGACAGGGTGAAGTGACAGGGTGAGGAGTGACAGGGTGAAGTGACAGGGTGAAGTGACAGGGTGAAGTGACAGGGTGAAGTGACAGGGTGAGGAGTGACAGGGTGAAGTTTAAGATGACTGACAGGTGTCAATGTTTCACAGGAGATTCTCTGGAGTCAGACGAGACGTCTTCCTGAACGGGGTGAGTGTTAGCATGTTAGCTTAGCATTGTGC
>NW_027648444.1:296348-298848 GCF_949987685.1 Ammodytes marinus
CATCGTCAGTTTTTACGTGAATAAAAAGTCAAACTGTAAAAATTAAAACTCTATGATTTTTGGTGAGTTTGGTCAAAGCTTTTGTTTTGGCGATCCTGTAAGAAGGGAAGTGACATCACAGATTCCTCTCCCAGAATCCTCTCTGTCTGTGGAACGTTTGATTTAGCCTGCGTTCCAAATCACATTCTCTTTTCTTTTCACTACATACTAAAGTACAGAAGAGTTTTAGGGCCACAGACAGGAGAGAGAAAAAAATCAGATAAGGAAGATTTTTTTTTATCATTATGTCGAGAAATGTCAAGAATAAAGACGAATACTCCAAAATGCTATTGGAGTTAGTGGGGCATTTATGTATTTTCAGCATACTACAATTGACCTACATGTATTGGGACATCCTAATGCTTTTTCTGGCATACTAGATAGTATGGCAGTATGGGGATTGCAACGCAGGGAGAGTCTGTGGAACGTTTTATTTACATTTTCAGTATTTTAGTCCGAAGACGGGACGAGGCTCCAATCAGGACTTTTATTGTGAAAGGTTGTATATTTATTTCAGTTTTCACTCCCTGAACCGGACTCTTCAAAATAAAATGATTTTTTCCGTCTGAAGTCGTTTCAGTCTCATCGCCTCCTGTTGGTTATAAAGCAAATCATTTTATTTTGAAGTAAAAAAAAATTTTTTTTTTGTTTTGTTTTTTTGCTTCTATCCGATTGGTTGTTTTCCGTTCTGATCAATTTGTTTATTGATTGTGTTTGAACCATTTTCATTCTGTGTTACGATTCTTTTAATGTGAAATTTTTTTTCTGTTTCTGAACGGAGGGGCGGAGCTTGTGACTGTTTTTGTACAAAATAAAATAAAAACAAAAATCTCAATGTTTGTCTTGGTTTGTCTCTTCACTAAAGGACTCATGGTGGACTCATGGGGCGACTGTGTCTCAGGTGGTAGAGCGGGTCGGCTGATGATCAAAGGGTTGGAGGTTCGATCCCCGCCCTGCCACCTGTGTCATGGTTGTTGTGTCCTTGGGCAAGACACTTCACCCACCTTGCCTCGTGTGAATGTCGATAGTTAGCCTGCTATCGGTGTATGAATGTGTGTGTGAATGGTAACGTGGGAATGGGAACAGGTCTCCCTTGTAAAAGAGTCTTCGGTCTCAATGGGATTTACCTGTAGAAATAAAGGTTAAAAAAAAAAAAAAAATGGTCTGTTATATTAAACTGTTAAAGGACTCGTGGTCTATGATATTATGTATTCATGTATCGAATGATTGTACAGATGAATATATGTATCCATGAACCAGAGAGGGACGCCACTAACAGACACAGTGGGGACCAGGGGCATTTTACTGACCTGATAACATCTGAGGAAAGTAAAATAACACTGGCTGAGGGGCTAAACTCTGGATCCAAATCTCCTTTCTTCTCTCTATTCTACGTACTACATCTGACCCTAAACAGAATCTAGTTAGCATGCAGTATGCTACACTTGGGACATACTTTAACTTATTTATTTCATCCCATCAATGAGACTGTTTCAGAAATAAGTTCCTCTTCGAGACTTTAAATGATAATATGTCAGATTGTAAGTAAATATATAAACCCATGAGCTATTATAAAAAATCTGAAGTCTTCCTGCATCCACACTATTCACACTTCACTTTAGTATTACCATGAAATCACCTGGTCAATGATCAAATTCCTTCATGATTTTTCTCTACTTATGACATCTATTGCAGTATGTCCGTCCTGGGAGAGGGATCCCTTACTCTGTCAACTCTCCCTGAGATTTGTTAAATTTTTTTTAATCCCGGTAAAGGGTTTTTACTGGGAGTTTTTTCTCAGCCGAGCTAAGGGTGTAAGGGCAGGGTGTCATATTGTATCATATTGTATCATATATCATACTATATGAAATGTAAAGCCCACTGAGACAAATGTATTTGTGATTTTGGGCTACACAAATAAAACTGATTTGATTTGATTTTGATATCCCATGGAGCTAATATATATATATAAGGATATAATAGAGAGAGAGGTTGCGTTCCGAATCGCATACTTTCTACTATATAGTATGTAGAAAAAAGATTTAGGATGTCCCGATTCTTGTGGCCAGATTTAGGATGGTTAGAATACCCGGATGGTCTACTTCATGCGGCCAAGATTGTTAGTGTTGAAAAGTGCATCCTATTTGGGCGATTCTGACCCACAATCCAGTGCGCACGTGAAGTGACGTAACATCGACGAAGCCTATAGGTCCATGTTATGAAAACAAACGGGGATGCGACGGATATAAAAGCAAGAGGCAAGATCAAGGCGCAATGTTATGATGAAATAAGAGAGTAAAGTATGTCCCAATAGTATGCCTACTGCATCCTAACTAGATACTTTTTATCTATGTAGAATAGAAAAAAGAAAGAGTATGCGATTCGGAACGCAACCAGAGTTTTCCCTAGAAGAAGCTTGTGTTCTATGTTGTGCTTTTAATCTGAAAGGTTGTGTGTTTTC
>NW_027648444.1:303848-313848 GCF_949987685.1 Ammodytes marinus
CCTGTACCGCCTGCCGGAGGGTAACATGTCAAACAGGTGGTTTGCGGGGTGGGAGGAGTCTTTGATGATGTTTCCAGCTCTGCTGCGGTAGCGAGAGCTGGCAATAGTCTCCAGGCTAGGCAGAGTGCAGCCGGTGATCTTCTGGGCTGTGTTGATGACCCTCTGCAGCGCTCTCCTGTCTGCTGCAGAGCACCCTGCAAACCACGCTGTGATGCAGTAGGTCAGGATGCTCTCTATGGTGGTGCTGTAGAAGGTCACCAGCAGCCTCTCCTCCAGGTTGTTCCTCCTGAGCACTCTCAGGAAATGGAGACGCTGCTGAGCCTTCTTCACCACCGCCGTGGTGTTGACAGTCCAGGAGAAGTCATCGGAGATCTGCACGCCCAGGAACCTGATGGAGTGGACTCTTTCCACTAAGTCCCCATTAATGTGCAGTGGGGTCGGGACCGCTCTGCCCTTTCTGAAGTCCAGAATAATTTCCTTTGTTTTGGTGGTGTTCAGTTTGAGGTTGTTGACTGAACACCATGCTGTCAGTCTGTTGACCTCATCTCTGTAGTCAGACTCGTCGCCAGCTGATATGAGCCCGACTACGGTGGTATCATCCGCGAACTTTATGATGCTGTTTGAGAGATGGGTCGGAGAGCAGTCGTGAGTGTAGAGAGTGAAGAGGAGGGGACTCAGTACGCATCCTTGTGGGGAGCCGGTGCTGAGTGTGATGGTGCTGGATAGGTGTGGGCCGAGTCTGACAGACTGTGGACGATCAGATAGGAAGTCCTTAATCCAAAGGCAGATGGGGTCGGAGAGGCCCAGGTGTGAGAGCTTCTGGACCAGGATCTCCGGCAGGATGTAGTTGAAGGCTGAGCTGAAATCCAGGAAGAGCATTCTGACATAGCTCTCCCGGTGCTCCAGGTGACTCAGCGCGGTGTGGAGCGCTATGGTAATGGCGTCCTCCGTGGATCGGTTTGCCCTGTAAGCAAACTGGTGTGGGTCCAGTGTGGGAGGCAGACAGGCCCTGATGTGCTGTGAGACCAGTCTCTCAAAGCACTTCATGACTACAGGCGTGAGTGCAACAGGTCTGTAGTCGTTGAGGTTGTCCGCTGCTGTCTTCTTGGGAACGGGTATTAGTGTTGATGTTTTGAGGCAGGGTGGGATGATGGCCTGCTCCAGGGATAGGTTGAATATGGTTGTGAAGACTCCAGTCAGTTGGTCGGCGCAAGCTTTGAGTACCTTTCCAGGTACTCCATCGGGACCGGCCGCCTTCCAGGGGTTCACTGTCCTCAGCACATGTCTCACTTCGTGCTCCTGAAGTGTCAACATTGTGCCAGTACTGGGGGTGGGTGGGAGTGCTGTGGCTGCTGAGGACCTGTCTGTCTCAAAGCGGGCGAAGAAGCTGTTGAGTTCCTCTGCCAGCGAGGCGTCGGTCCTAGCAGTCACCTGGTTGCTGCTTCTGTAGTTGGTGATGTGATTTATTCCCTGCCACATTCTTCTGGGATCATTCACAGCAAAGTGGTCCTCTATTTTCCTCTTGTAGGCCACCTTGGCCTCCCTGATACCTCTTTTCAGGTCTGACCTGGCCCTGCTGTACAGGGCCCTGTCCCCTGACTTGAAGGCAGCATTTCGGCTTTTTAAGAGGGACTGCACTTTGCTGTTCATCCAGGGTTTTTGGTTTGGAAAAACCCTGACCCGTTTGTTGACGGTGACGTTGTCAACACAGTTCTTAATGTAGCAGAGTACAGTGTCTGTGTACTCCTGGAGGTTGTGGCTTGAGAATAAGTCCCATAGAGTGGTGGAGAAGCAGTCCTGTAGCTGAGAGAGGGCTCCCTCTGGCCAAATCTGTACAGTCTTTGTTTGAGGCTTTGTCTTCCTCAGCAGGGGGGTGTAGGTGGGGGTGAGGGACATGCAGAGGTGGTCAGATCCAGCCAGGTGGGGGAGGGGAGTAGCTTTGTACGCATGTTTAATGTTGGAGTAAACATGGTCCAAGGTGCTATCTCCTCTGGTGGCAAACTTCACATACTGGACGAATTTGGGCAGCACAGTCTTTAGGCACGCTTTGTTGAAGTCACCAGCAACGACAAAAACTCCATCAGGGTGTGCGAGCAGCTGTTTGTTGATGGTATCAAGCAGAAGGCTGAGGGCTGAGCTAACGTTAGCATCCGGAGGGATGTAAACAGCTACCACAATGACCACAGTGAACTCCCTCGGGAGATAATAAGGTCTGCACGAGACTGCCAGAACCTCTATGTCAGGAGAACAGTATGTTTCAATGATCCTGCTGCGAGAGAGAGACAGAGAGACAGGGAGAGAGAGAGAGAGAGACAGAGAGAGAGAGACAGACAGGGAGAGGGAGAGAGAGAGACAGACAGACAGGGAGAGAGAGAGAGAGAGACAGACAGGGAGAGACAGACAGACAGAGAGAGAGAGAGAGACAGACAGACAGACAGAGAGAGAGAGTAGGGGAGAACGGGGTAATTTGTCACACGGGTTGGTTGTCACAATTGTTATATCTCGGAACCAGAAGGCGCTGTCTGTGAAATGTTGGTATGTAAATATCCAGAATTGGGATCAGAGGTCACCTACATAGTCTTCCTTGGAGTTAGACTGCTGAATTTGAGGTGAGACGACTGTTAGTGTTTTTCATGTCAAATTGAAAATATTTAGCTCCTCAGTATTTTTCTTCTAGGCTTTTACACAATGGGTTTATAACAAAACACTTGTTACCCATACAAAGTGTGAAGGGTAAACTACAGTTTAGATTGTGGTTAGCAAACTAATTAGTTGTCAGATGGTTGTTGGCCTTGATGCTAGCAAGAAATTCAAGTTGGGGTTGGTCGTCACATTTTTGGGGGGGTTGGTTGTCACATGTTATCCAAAGACTACAGCCAGAAAAGGAACCCAATAACGAAAGAAATTGTCAAGCTGTATCCTCACTGACACCCCAGAGAAGGAAAGAATAGAGCAGGAAAAGGCAGCTAGCATGCAAAAGAAAAAAGGGCAACAAAATCAAAACAACCCAGTGCATCCCAAACTAGACCAGCTGCCAAGGCTACAGTAAGTTATGTAGGCCTATTTGTCAACTTGACAATGCAATTGCATTTTCAAATTTAGATATACTTTCTTGCCTTCTTTTTATGATTATTCCCATTAAGATAACATTGTGACAAACAACCCCATAGTGTATGACAACCGACCCCTTGATGGGGTTGGTTGTCACAATGTGTAAGGGTGTCTTTGACGATTAATTTCTTCTTTATTACAATAAGATAGAACAAGTGAGGGGTACACATTTCAAGCCAACACCTTAAGCTTCAATTTAATGTAGGAATGACTATCGAAAGATGTTCAGGTGATGAGCAATTCTCAGTAGAGTAAAAAGTGTGCCTACTTACCCCGTTCTCCCCTACTGTTATTGCACTGACGGCTGTTTCTCTTCCCCAGCAGTGTTCTCTCCTCCGAGGACTGGATGGAGATCCTCTCCTTCTTTCATCCCTCCTTCAGTTCTACCCTTTCCTCTACGCCCGCCCCTTCAACAGACCCCGCCCCTAAGCCTTACGCATCATCACACCCTTCACCAGACCCCGCCCCTCACCATAACGCATCATCACACCCCTCACCAGACCCCGCCCCTGACCATAACGCATCATCAAGCCGTGCCCATTCACCAGACAGGATTAGGTCATGGACAGACGCCTGGCCTAAGGCATCATACCTCAGTTCTACCTTTACCTGTCCCAGCTGCAGTTCTAACCAATACCCAGACCCCGCCCCTAACCATAACGCATCATCACACCGCGCCCATTCACCAGACCCCGCCCCTAAGCCCTCACCAGCCCAGGTTAGGCTCAGGTAATGCTCAAACCCCTCCCCTAAGCCTTACACATCATCAAACAGGGTCAGGGTTAGGGACACAGTTAACCCCTCCCTGCCCCATAACGCATCATCAAACCCTTCACCAGGCCCCTCCCCTAAACCTAACGCATCATCAAACCACACCCCCTTTCCCCCCTCCCTTAGGGCCAGGTTTGCCTCCTCCCTGCCCTGGTGTAGGGTTAGAGCTACAGACAGGGCTACAGACAGGTTTGCCCCCTCCCTGCCCCCCTCCCTGCCCCCCTCTCTGCCCCCCTCCCTGCCCCCCTCCCTGCCCCCCTCCCTGCCCCTGCTCCCTGCTCCTCCCCCGCCTGCTCTCGGCTCATAGACAGGAGGTGAGACGGCTCCTCAGAACCTGTCTGTCTTCAGTGGGCCGCAGACTGGAGAGACTGGAGAGACAGACAGGCAGACTGGAGAGACAGACAGGCAGACAGGAGAGACAGACAGGGAGGAGGCCGCAGAGGAGCAAGAGAAACACTAACGGTAAGCTTAAAGACCTGCTTCACCTGCTTAAAGACCCACTTCACCGGTGGAAATATGAAGGTGTATTGAACTCTGAGATCCTATGTAGTATAAATGTGCAAACATTTTAGAAATCGGTTTATCCTAGCCTGAGAAAAGGCAGAAAGAGTGTTTTATGGTCTCACTGTCTAACCCTACATTTTCCCATGCGTGACATCACACATAGTAAAATGTAGGGTTAGGATTAACAGGACAGCTGGGCCAAGGGAAGACTGAGGGAAGACTGAGGGAAGAAAAACCTCCTTTAACAACTGTTTAAAGTCTCTACGAGGAACTTTTAAATATTTCTGAAACAGTCTCATTTTTCCTCTGATGATCATAAATGACATGTAACAGCAAACCAGACCATCAGTGCAAAGAATGCTATTTTAATATAGTTTTTCTTAATGCCTTTGTCATGGGTATACGCTAGGGTTGCTGAAATTTCCCGAAATGGCCCCTTTTCAAATCCCGGGATTTCAGAGCTCCTCGCGGGATTTCCCGGGATTTCCCGTTGAAACCATTATTGCCCTTTAATACTACTTTAATGGGACTAAATCAATGCCAATAGATACATAAATGCAGCAGAACAAGGCTATATTACATCACGTTTTATTTCTACTTAAATAACATGAAGAAAAGCCATTCAAATTAGGCAAAATATTTTCCAGAAGTTAAATAGGCCTATTGAAAACGGTGTTTTTACGAAGAAAATACGAAAAATGTTTCACAGAGGTTCAATATCAAAACATGGCCAAAAAACGGTGTTTGGCGAACAAATGTATTTCAAACAATCTATTTTTATCTCTATGAACGAAATCAGTTTGAATTGAATATTTTCCAAAGGATAGGCAAATAACAAAAAATGCACTACCGATTGCTCTTAACGTGTGAAATAAGACATGACAGAACTAACAGCCTATTCAAACTGACACGCTAAGCAAGACTACTTTCCAGCTTTCCTTTCTTTTACTTTCATGAAGTGTGACTTCAAGAAACACTGCTCAGCCTGTTTCTGAGCTTTGTCACGAACTGACACCGAGAACGCTCTTTCTTCCACGGACGTCGGCTGTATGGTGGAAAGTGCAGAGTAGAGCTGCTGCAGGTGTTTGGGTCGCTCTTTGGTTGCCTCGAAGAGCGCAAACTCGTTTGAAATTATTTTGTGGAGGTCATTCCCATACCTCTGGTCTGGCTCGGGACATTGCATGCAGTCATTAGCCTCGTTCGACTTGGAGCCGTCTTGCTCAGACCTGCGCAACTATGAAGCCCGTCTTGCTGAGTGCACAACAAAAATGCTGTGCGCTCAGCAAGCCGAGCGTCATAATTGCGCAGGTCTGAGCAAGACGGCGACATCTCTAACGAGGCTAATGACTGCCTGCTGCAGATGTGCAGTAAGGCTCTGGGTCATCGTCTGCTCGCTTGGCTCTGGCTGATACGCATATTCTTGGGTATCATCAGACTCTTCCTCGGACACAGCACTTTCAGTAGCCTATTGTAGAGGCGCTGGTATTTCGTATGCCTGCCTGTCTAAAAAATACATTTCACACAAAATATTGTGTAGCCTTTGTTTTATTCATTTTAGCTTATTAAAAAAAATATCCCCCCTCAAAAAAAACGAAAAAAAAAAAAAATAACGGGAGGACGGGTCCCGCGGCCAATTTCCGGTACTCCCGGACTGACTCATTTCACGGGAATCCCGAAATCCCGGGACCCGTTCAGCAACCCTAGTATACGCTCACCCAGGAACAACAGCTGGCGTGGTAAAAACACTACCGCTTTAGTCCAAAGGGGGGCGCTAGAATGAACACACACTGGAAGTAGAAACATTTTCTTGTCAAACTGAACGTGTCTTTTCCTCTCCTGCAGCTGCGGCCGCTCCGACATGCAGCGCTGCCCCTGCACTTAGCCCTGTGTCCCTGGGAGACCCTGTGCCACTGTTAAGCCCCTCCCACATCCCACCTGTCACCTTTAGCCCCTCCCACATCCCACCTGTCACCTTTATAAAACCCCCAGCACCTGCATCATCAGACAGGGAAGGCCCGCCCCCTGTCTCTGCTCTAAACGAATCAGGAGCCAGCAAACCATTAGTCCCTCCCCCTCTCTGTCATAATAATATAATAACATCAGATTTATACGGCGCTTTTCCAAGTGCGCAAAGACGCTTGACAGTCTCTGCTTTGAGCCAATCACAAGCCAGCAGACCTCAAGCCCCTCCTTCTCTATCTACCCTAAACGAATCAGGGGCCAGCAAACCGTTAGTCCCGCCCCCTTCCCCTGCTGTGAGCCAACCAGAAACCAGCAGACCTCAAGCCCCTCCTTCTCTATCTACCCTAAACGAATCAGGGGCCAGCAAACCGTTAGTCCCTCCCCCTTCCCCTGCCCTGAGCCAATCAGAATGGCCCAGGCGCAGTGGCAGGAAGCGACGGAGGAAGAACCACGGAGAGACAGTAGAAGAAGAAGAAGAGGCCGCCGGGAGGTTTGTGGGTCGCATGGCGTTTTCCCTCCGAGGCCGCGAGGGGGAGGGGCTTAGGCTGCAGAACTACAGCATCAGGAAGCACACGGGCCAATCAGCAGAGAGCTGGAAGCACACGGGCCAATCAGCAGAGAGGAGCGTCTGCACGGACCAATCAGAGAAGGCCGTGTGTGTCGTCAGGCAGAACGGCTTCAGGTGATTCATTAATAATAATAATTAGGGATGGGCGTTAGTACTCGAGTACTCCTCGTTTCAAATGAACTCGATTGGTGGATGAGGAAAATCGTTTAATTTTTTTATTTATTTAAAAAAAATGTGTCTTTCCAGTGAAAATAAAGGTGATTGATTGACAGATTGTGTATCCACTAGTATTTATATCATATTAAAACCATCTTTGCCCCTCTCTCCTAGCTCTCCTACCCACAATGCTTTGCGGGTGCTGCAGTCGGCCGCGGTCAGCGAATCGGAAGCCTTCAGCAGCGTGTGTTCGGGCCAATGGCGTTTCTCTGCCTTGGCCGCTCCCCTTTCCTTCTCCTCCAATCACAGAGCTCTGAGCGTGTGGCTGAGCGGCTCCACTTCCTCGTTAGGCCACGCCCCTATCCTCCGGCTGTCTGCTGTCGCCGTGGAGACGATGACAGAGCCGTTTAGGGGCGGAGTCAGCGTGAGACCGCGGCGACCACTAAGAGACTGGACGGCCCCGCCCAGCCTGGGGAGCGACCACTGGTGAGTGTGTGTGTGTGTGTGTGTGTGTGTGTGTGTGTGTGTGTGTGTGTGTGTGTGTGTGTGTGTGTGTGTGTGTGTGTGTGTGTCTGTCTGTCTGTCTGTCTGTCTGTCTGTCTGGTGTTCCTGTGTATTAGTTTCTACCTGATGACCTTCAATATTAACTCTGTTGTTCTGTCGTTGCAGTTACATGCGGGCGCTGACACAGAGGTAATGGACTTAGTCATCTAGACTATTAGCTTTCATTTAAATTTCACTTTTATTTTCCAAACATTGAATAAACCCTGTGTTCCAAATCTCATACTTTCTACTATATAGTATGTAGAAAAAAGATTTAGGATGTCCTGATTCTTGTGGCCAGATTTAGGATGGTTAGAAGTACCAGGATGTCCTACTTCATGCGGCCAAGATTGTTAGTGTTGAAAAGTGCATCCTATTTGGGGCGATTCTGACCCACAATCCAGTGCGCACGTGAAGTGACGTCACATCGACGAAGCCTCCGTATGAAAACAAACGGGGATGAGACGGATATAAAAGCAAGAGGCAAGATCAAGGCGCCATGTTAGGATGAAATAAGAGAGAAAAGTATGTCGCAATTGTATGCCTACTGCATCCTAACTAGATTATTTTTATCGTCGGATGTAGTATGTAGAATAGAGAAAAGAAAGAGTATGAGATTCGGAACGCAGGGATTATCTTTGTATTTGTGTTTGTGCTGATGACATAATGTTCTGTGTGTCGCAGCCCGACTCTTTCTGCCCGGCAACAACGGACCAATCACAGCGCTCGCAGCCTGCGTCTCCCGCGGCGACGCTCCGTGCCCCTCCCCCTCTGTTCGGCCAATGGGCTGCCGGCGTCTCTCCCCGCCAGCGAATCAGAAGCAAGCGCCAACGGAGAGGTTTCACAGGTCGGTTATAAAGCGTTCATATTCTCCCTGTGTTCCAGTCGCCATTTTAACCTGTAACTTTTATTTTATTTAAATGTTCTATTTCTATTCATTCGCTTTTAAATGTTTTATTCATTTCTAATGTGTTTTGTGTATTTTAATCTTGCCCCTGTAAAGCACTTTGAATGGCCTTGTGTCTGAATTGTGCTATAGAAATAAACTTGCCTTGCCCATACTTTCTACTATTTAGTATGGTAGAAAAAAGATTTAGGATGTCCCGATTCTTGTGGCCAGATTTAGTATGGTTAGAAATACCTATAGGTTTACTAGATCCGGCGGAGATATTAAGTGTTGAAAACAACATGCGATTCTGACACAAACTGAAAGTTCCCCAGAGCAGCTCTAAGATACTTAAATAGGGTTATGGAAATTGGGGGAAATGTCACGCAAAATTTGTGAAAATTAATTGTTAAAGGTGTGGGAACCCTGGTTATTTAATATAATTTCGGAGCGACTGTGGCTCAGGTGGTAGAGCGGGTCGGCTGATGATCAAAGGGTTGGAGGTTCGATCCCCGCCCTGCCACCTGTGTCATGGTTGTTGTGTCCTTGGGCAAGACACTTCACCCACCTTGCCTTGTGTGAATGTCGATAGTTAGCCTGCTATCGGTGTATGAATGTGTGTGAATAGTAACGTGGGAAAGGAAAACAGGTCTCCCTTGATAAAGAGTCTCCGGTCTCAATGGGACTTACCTGTAGAAATTAAGGTTAAAAATAATAATAATAATAATAATAATAATAATAATAATAATAATAATAATAATAATAATAATAATAATAATGATAATGATAATAATAATGATAATATAATAACAATAATAATAATAATGATAATATAATAATAATATAATAATAATAATAATGATAATAATAATGATAATATAATAACAATAATAATAATAATGATAATACTAGAACTGCAAGCAGTTTTGACCGGGGGCCAAGCCTCCGACGCAACTCGTCGTCAATAGGTATCGCTGTTTATGGA
Organism: Ammodytes marinus; assembly: GCF_949987685.1. NCBI lineage: Eukaryota > Metazoa > Chordata > Actinopteri > Uranoscopiformes > Ammodytidae > Ammodytes > Ammodytes marinus. The sequence goes on from NW_027648444.1 coordinate 313,335, forward strand.
TGAATTTCGTGAAACTGACACGGTGGAACGATGCAGCTCAATTCACAGAACAAGTGGATGTCAAGTTTTTTAATGTGCGATGTTTGGTTGGCGAGTTATGAGCAAAAGTAAATTGTCAGCCTTGACAAAATGGCTGCCGGAGCTAATTGCACAATGTAATGTCAATGGACATGCTAACATTCCCGCCTTTTTTCTTTGACGGAAAAAAAAAAATCTAATTTTATTAAAAAGTCCCTTAAACATTACTATTTCTTGGCCATATTTATTATATAGACTCGTGTATGCCCCTTGATGCTTTCCCGTGAGTTTTAAGAAATTTCCTCTGGCCAATTAGGAGATATGAAATTTCCTAATTTATGGCGCTCCCTTATGGCGAAAATGTCCAATTTTTTTATTGAACGCAATTAAGGGTAGCCCCAACATATGTCTAAAATTTGGACTTGATCCGACTTATGATTTTGGATTTATGAATTTTTTCGTAAAACGTAGCTAATCAACAAATATTTAAAACGCT
>NW_027648444.1:323848-326348 GCF_949987685.1 Ammodytes marinus
GGGACATACTTTAACTTATTTATTTCATCCTAACATGGCTCCTTGATCTTGCCTCTTGCTTTTATATCCGTCTCATCGCTGGTTGTTTTCACTGGGAGGCTCGGTCCATGTGATGTAACTTCTGCTGCAGTGGATTGTGGGTCAGAAGAACCTCCATAAAGCTGCTGGTTTCAACACTAAAAATCACCACCGGATGTAGTAGGACATCTGGGTATTTTTCAGCATGCTGCATCTGACATCATGTATTGGGACAAACTAAATCTGTTTCTACCAGACTAAATAGCAGGGAAGGATGTATAGCTTCCTGAGGTGTGTGTGTGTGTGTGTGTGTGTGTGTGTGTGTGTGTGTGTGTGTGTGTGTGTGTGTGTGTGTGTGTGTGTGTGTGTGTGTGTGTGTGTGTGTGTGTGTGTGTGTGTGTGTGTGTGTGTGTGTGTGTGTGTGTGTGTGTGTGTGTGTGTGTGTGTGTGTGTGTGTGTGTGTGTGTGTGTGTGTGTGTGTGTGTGTGTGTGTGTGTGTGACACCCTTATTTAAAATGAGTTGAAATGTGTTATGATATGAAGGTGTATTTTATATTTATTTATTTGAATGTGTTGCTGTAAGTTGTTCCAGGAGTCAGGAGCACTGAAGCTTAAAGCTGTTAACTTGATATATTTATTTTTCAAGCTTTATTAGACAGTACAGAGTTGACATGGGGAGAGAGAGAGAGAGAGAGAGAGAGAGAGAGAGAGAGAGAGAGAGAGAGACAGAGAGAGACAGAGAGAGAGAGAGAGAGAGAGAGGTGGGAAGACCTGCAGTAAAGGTCCACGGGTCAGATTTGAACCCGCGACCACTGCAACGAAGGCCGGAGCCGATATGGTACACACTCTATCCACTACGCGCCCCATATATTTCTATTTACACAGGGAAAGAGCCAAAGTCAGTCGTGTTGTTGATATAAATAGACAAACAGACAGGCAGACAGACAGACAGACAGACAGACAGACAGACAGACAGACAGACAGGCAGGCAGGCAGACAGACAGACAGACAGACAGGCAGACAGACAGGCAGACAGGAATCAGGTGATGAAGTATCCTGTATTTCATCAGAACCAAACTGATATTGTTGATATGATAAACAGCCGTGGACCTTGACCAGAGCACCGATGGTTCATGTTCAGGAGGCTACAAGTTAAATATCAAAGCTACAGTCATGCTGTGGATATGAGGAATGTTATAAATATTACATTACGTTACATTACATTACATTACATTACATTACATTACATTACATTATTGTGTATTCTTTTTTAATTGTTTTATTTATAGAGTATTGCATACATCAAAACACTGTTGAGAATAAAAAAACAGTACAAGTGAAACAATCAGTACTGTTCGTAACCAGCAAAACCTCAATACTCCTCTTTCTGTTTTTTTTTGTAGAGCTACTTTTCTAGAACAATGGAACAGATGCATTGACAATAATAATATATCAAAGAGAGAGAAGAGAAAACATAAAAAAAAACACAAATAAAGACAGACCTTTTGAAGGGGGATAACCCAGCACCTTTTAGAGTGGGTGTATTGTTTACATCAAATAAATAAGAAAAATAGAAATAAGAAAACATGTTTTTACTAGACTAGAATAGACATAAATAAGAATACAAACCAAAACAACAAATAAAAAATATCATTTTTGTGTATTGTAATCTTGCCCCTGTAAAGCACTTTGAATGGCCTTGTGTCTGAATTGTGCTATATGAATAAACTTGCCTTGCCTACATTACATTACATTTTATTTAGCTGACGCTTTTATCCAAAGAGACTTCCATTAAACCTGCAGTGTGTAGAATTTTGGGTTTTATTTCCTAGCAGATTTTGTAGAAAGTAATTATAATATCCATAAGTACATTTAATTTAGTGCATAATAGCTGAAAAAAACGTTTTGAATTATTACTTTTTCCCTTAGAAAGGGTCTCATATATGTCCATATTTCTGCATATTTCGGACCAAGGCCAAGTGCCGCCATCTTGAAAGTGTCATAGTTGGAATGTCATCAGGTGCATTGTTTAAAATGTAGAATTGTTCTTGTCCTTGAAGGCCACTGTAGCTTCTGTTATTATTCTAAAGGGGTGGGGTTACCCAGGGAGCGTTGCATTCTAGAACTTTGTTGATGATGTCATATTACACACTGCACCTTTAAGAGCATTTCAAAGTCAGTTCTATAGCTTCAAATAAACCAAACTACAGAGTGACACGTTTAAATAGATGTGAACCTTGGGATGCAGGTGGATGTAGGTGTAGTGGATAGAGCGTGTATCTTATCGGCTCTGGCCTTCGTTGCAGTGGTCGCGGGTTCAAATCTGACCCGTGGACCTTTACTGCAGGTCATCCCCCCTCTCTCTCTCTCTCTCTCTCTCTCTCTCTCTCTCTCTCTCTCTCTCTCTGTCTGTCTGTCTGTCTCCCCATTTCAACTCTGTACTATCTAATAAAGCTTGAAAATGACAAAAAAAATAAATAGA
>NW_027648444.1:343848-351348 GCF_949987685.1 Ammodytes marinus
TCAGACGTTTTGTCTTCATTTCATGCAGTACATTCTTCTAGCTATAATCTCTTTTTTCAGGTTTTAAAACCTTTTTTACAAGGTGTCGAGTTTTCAGAAGCTTTTCTTACAGTCTTACAGGCCTGTGAAACTTTATCTTTCAGGTTTGAATAATGGCAGGAGATAAAACCCCTAGTGTGTGTGTGTGTGTGTGTGTGTGTGTGTGTGTGTGTGTGTGTGTGTGTGTGTGTGTGTGTGTGTGTGTGTGTGTGTGTGTGTGTGTGTGTGTGTGTGTGTGTGTGTGTGTGTGTGTGTGTGTGTGTGTGTGTGTGTGTGTGTGTGTGTGTGTGTGTGTGTGTGTGTGTGTGTGTGTGTGTGTGTGTGTGTGTGTGTGTGTGTGTATTGGGGTGTGTGTGTGTGTCTTAAACAAGGCCTAGCAGATCTAATGGTTTTACCTGCAAACCCTCTCTCTCTCTCTCTCTCTCTCTCTCTCTCTCTCTCTCTCTCTCTCTCTCTCTCTCTCTCTCTCTCTCTCTCTCTCTCTCTCTCTCTCTCTCTCTCTCTCTCTCTCTCTCTCTCTCTCTCTCTCTCTCTCTCTCTCTCTCCCCATTTCAACTCTGTACTGTCTAATAAAGCTTGAAAATGCCAAAAAAAATAAAAGTGTTCCACAGAAGAGGCCTGATAGCTTTGATAGTCTCGGCTCCCACCACGTGACGCGCCTCTGAAATCACGATATTATTACGTTTCTAAGAGACAATGTATTTAGCAAAAATTATTGTTTATTATTTTGCGTGTGTCTCGTGTTCCCACTCCAGTCCGGGCGGGGGCGGTACCGCGGCTTCACGGTGGTTTGCACACCGCCGCCATTAACCGTAGAAGAAGAAGTTTTCCGGTCAGCAGGTGGATGTTGATACGCCGTCCTCCCGCTGTCAATGGTTTCAGGTCAAACTCCCGGTAAACGATTTGAATTCCGTTAAATCTCCCGTTAAATGACCGTATTCTGCCGCTAACCGGAGCTCACCCACCGCCCCTCTCCATGGCCTACCGACGCCCGGATAGCTTCGACGGTCTGGGCTTCCACCACGGCCGAGACGCGCCTCTGTATGGAGCTCAATGGGTCACGGAGCCGCCAGACATCCCCGGCAGCCGCAACCCTTACCCCGGCGAGCGCACACCACAGCACGGGGATGAGGCGGCGGGGGAACACGGAGGCCTCAAGCCCGCCTGGGACGCCACACAGCCGGGCCCGCCTCCCGCTGGTAGGTCGCTGATTAGCTCCAGGGCTAATGCTATAACGGGAAGTCAACGGAACGGGCTAACCAACTGCTGATTTTTAACTGTTTCTGTTTCAGATGTAGATGATATTCAATGACCGCAATTGTTGACCAGTGTAATTCATTTCAGTACAGTATTTTACAGAGCTGGTTACTACACAAAACAACAGACATAGTACACGTTTGTTTATGTTGGCTTCGGTTTCAAAGGATATTTACACAAGTCATGTCAGGACAGAAATGACATCCAGCTAGCTAGCAGGCTAAGCTAACTGTTTGCTAGCAGGTAGCGGCTAATAAGCTCAGTTGGAATCGGATCATTCTAGATAACGGAGATGGGTTAGTGTGTGTGTGTGTGTGTGTGTGTGTGTGTGTGTGTGTGTGTGTGTGTGTGTGTGTGTGTGTGTGTGTGTGTGTGTGTGTGTGTGTGTGTGTGTGTGTGTGTGTGTGTGTGTGTGTGTGTGTGTGTGTGTGTGTGTGTGTGTGTGTGTGTGTGTGTGAGAGAGTGTGTGAGACAACGTTAATATATTATATTATATGATATATATTATTTAATATTAGCCTATAACAGATTTAGTGACGTTATTATCCGTCTATTTCTATTATTAAATTAAATAACAAAATAATTTCAAAATATGTATTATTGATTTCTCCTGCACAATATGAAAATGTACTTCTCGAATTCAAGGTGGAAAAGGGTCATTACCCGAGTCAGCAGTGAATCGAGGTAAATCTGGCATGTCACCCATACAGCCCCGGGAAACATTCAGAGACCAGTCTGGATTGTTCTTCAATCTTCATCTCTACATTACTTCATGGGAAATTCTCTTAATGACAATATTTTTGGGGTGAATTTGGTAAATGTTTGTAGTATGAAATCAAAATGTTAATTTTACTTAAACATATGCTGTTAAAGGTGCAGTGTGTAATATGACATCATCAAGAAAGTTCTACAAAGTTCTAGAATGCAACGCTCCCTGGATAACCCCAACCCTTTAGAATAATAACAGAAGCTACAGTGGCCTTCAAGGACAAGAACAATTCTACATTTTAAACAATGCACCTGATGACATTCCAACTATGACACTTTCAAGATGGCGGCACTAGGCCTTGGTCCAAAATATGCAGAAATATGGACATATATGAGACCCTTTCTAAGGGGAAAAAAAAATAATTTAATTTTTTTTTTCAGCTATTATGCACTAAATTAAATGTACTTATGGATATTATAATTATTTTCTACAAAATCTGCTAGGAAATAAAACCCACAATTCTACACACTGCAGGTTTAAATAGTAAAACAAGAGACACTGAATATTTGGAGTGGTCTCTTCATGTTTTCCGGAGCTGTGTGCTTGTGTGCAGCATACCAAGTGTGTCTAAAGGAAATGGTTTTGTCTGTTTTTTCAATCTGTTGATTTCTGAAGAGTGTTGATTCCAATCTATCTAATCTATATCTAATCTATATCTATATCTTCTTTCATCAGAAATCAGAATGTCTAATTAATCCAAGCGTTTGTTGATTCAGTTATATGTGTAACTAAGATACACACACACACAGATGGACAGACACAGAGAGAGGCACACACACACACACACACACACACACACACACACACACACACACACACACGGACAGAGAGAGAGAGAGAGAGAGAGAGACATACACACATACACACACACACGGACAGAGAGAGAGAGAGAGACATACACACACACACACATGGACAGACACAGAGAGAGACACACACACACATACACACACACACACTAATATGAATGTAAATGATCAGACCAATCATAATGGTGTATAACTCTCTAATAACTCTTAATATGAATGGTTCTGTGATACGCTTTATAATTCCTCTTGCATGTGTTTCTATGTGTGCGGATCTATGTGTTTCTATGTGTGCGGATCTACGTGTGATTAACAGGCTTCTTCTGCTGTTGAGAATTTGCAAATAAACATGATGATGAGCTTGACCACACACACACACACAGACGCAGACACACACACACTCAGACACACACACATACACAGTCAAAGACACAGACACACACACACACACACACAGACGCAGACACACACACACACACACACACACACACACACACACACACACACAGACACAGAAAGATAGAGACACACATGGACGGACGGACACACAGACACACACACACACACATGGATAGACACACACACGGACAGACACACATGGACGGATGGACACACACATGGACAGACACACACACACACACACACACACACACATACAGTCAAAGACAAACACACACACACACACACACACACACACACACACACTAATATGAATGTACACGATCAGATCATAATGTTAAAATAATTCCTGGTTGTGTTTGTTGTTCCAGAGCAGCTGAGTCGGTTCGCAGGGTTTGGGATCGGACTCGTGAGGTTGGAAACATTCTCTCTCTGATCATGTTTATGGCTTTAAAGCTGCTCCGAGGAACTTTCAGTGTGTGTTAATTCTAGCGCCCCCCTTTGGACTAAAGCAGTAGTGTTTTTACCACGCCAGCTGTTGTTCCTGGGTGAGCGTATACCCATGACAAAGGCATTAAGAAAAACTATATGAAAATAGCATTCTTTACACTGATGGTCTCGTTTTGCTGTTACATGTAATTTATGATCATCAGAGGAAATATTAGACTGTTTCAGAAATATTATAAAGTTCCTCGTAGCACCTTTAATGACCCTCTAATAACTGTTTTATTATGATGTCACTGGTGTATTTTCAGATTAAAAGCCTCTAAACAGACTGATGTATTTTCACAGTAAAAGCCTCTAAACAGACTGGTGTATTTTCAGATTAAAAGCCTCTAAACTGACTGGTGTATTTTCAGATTAAAAGCCTCTGAACAGACTGGTGTATTTTCAGATTAAAAGCCTCTGAACAGACTGGTGTATTTTCAGAGTAAAAGCCTCTGACAGCCTGGTGTATTTTCAGAGTAAAAGCCTCTAAACTGTCTGTGTGTTTCAGTCTGTTCACAGAGAACGTCCTGGCTCATCCCTGCATCGTGTTCCGGAGACAGTGTCAGGTAACGGCAGACATTTAAAACAGGCGCTTCACAAATCTTAACACATTTTATACACACACTCATACACCGATGGCAGTAGCTGCCATGCAAGGCGCTTTCTGAACCATCGGGAGCAATTTGGGGTTCAGTGTCTTGCTCAGGGACACTTCGACATGTGGCGCCCCACAACAAAAACACCCACAAGGAAGAGTTGTCTCCGAGTTAAAATGAGATGGAAACACACGATACAGAACATGATAAGAAGCTTTCACTCAAACATGTCATGTGTATATTAGCTTTGCAAACAAACAATGGTTGATTCCTTTGACCTGCTGCTCTCAGATGCTCTATTGGCCCTTTGAGATTGTTTTAACAAATAAAATGTTTTATTGTTATTCTCAGGTGAACTACCACGCTCGCTGTCTGCACCTGACGCCTTTCACCTCCGTGGGAGTGATGTACGCCATCACCAAGGCACAGGTACGATTATACACTATGTACTCTGTCTGTGTGTGTCTCTGTGTGTGTCTCTGTGTGTGTGTCTGTGTGTTACTGTGTGTGTCTCTGTGTGTGTGTGTGTGTGTGTGTGTGTATTAATGCTGTCTTGTCTCTTCCAGGGGGTAAAGAGTCTCTGGAAGGGGATGGGCAGCACCTTCATCGTCCACGGCATCTCGCTGGGAGCAGAGGGCATCATCAGTGAATTCACCCCACTGCCACGGTAACACACACACACTGCCACGGTAACACACACACACTGCCACGGTAACACACACACTGCCATGGTAACAAACAAACAGACAGACACACACACACTACACACAGAGACAGAGAGCATATCAATGCGAGTCATGTACATATAAAAACGTGACTTTATACGGCCTCAGGAACATTTATTTAAAGTGGTTCACTCTGCTTTTTCAAACAGAGAGCTTCCTCACCGGTGGAGCTGGAAGCAGCTGGCGGGACATCTGCTGCTCAAAGGGTCGGTCTCTTCTTCTGCTGTCCTTATCCATGTAGTATAATGTCTTCTTCTGCTGTCCTTATCCATGTAGTATAACGTCTTCTTCTACTGTCAGAAAGGATGTATTCTTTATATGTAATGATTGTATATTCTGTGTGTCTGTGTGTGTCTGTCTGTCCACAGGTTAACAGCGATCGTGGCTCTCCCTTTCTACTGTGCCAGCCTCATAGAGACCGTCCAGGTGACTATAGATTTTTCACTGAAAATAGTAATAGTATGATGTTGATGTCAAACACACAAACTAAAAAAAATCTGCCTCGCTGATGCCTCGGGCCGGCTCTGCTGACCAGTGACCACTATAAGCGGGTGGGTAACTTGGAGGCAGGCTGTCCTGCCCAGTGCCCACCCAATAATACAATTAGAAGCAATGCATGGTAATGGTATATTCTTTAGTATTAATTCATTGTCTGAATTTTATTTGACATTTTCCTGGACAGCGAATGAACAGGTCCGTCCGATAGTGGGTCTGGACTTCCACCTAAAAAAAAATATATATATATCTTCAATTTTGATTGGGTTGGCACAGCTCACATTTGGGTGGGCTGTGCCAACCCTTGCCCCTGGCTACCGCCGGCCCTGACCAGACCCAGTTTGAATTAATAGAAAACCATTCAAATACATTCAAAATGTATGTTTAATGCCTATGTCCGTCCCCCCCCCCCACACACACACACTGACATTAACACCAGTATAATAATGCCTATGCCCCCCCCCCCCCCCCCCTCTCGCCCCCCCCTCGCCCCCCCCCCCCCCCCCCCCCCCAGAGTGACATCGTGCGGGATGAGTCCTCCTCGGGGCTGCTGGACTGCGTTCGTGAGGGTCTGACCCGCGTGCTGGGCGTGGGCGCTCCTCACAGCCGGCGTCTGCTCCCCGTTAGCTCGCTGCTAGCTCCCGCCGCGCTGCACGCCGTGCTACGCTACGCCGTGGCCGCTAGCGTGCAGCGGGCCGCGCTCTGGGTCTACCAGCGGGGCAAGAGGCAGCAAGACAGGTGGGGGTGTGTCTGTCTGTCTGTCTGTGTGTGTGACTGAGAGAGAGAGAGTGTGTGTGTGTGTGTGTGTGACAGAGAGAGAGAGAATGTCTGTGTGTGTGTCTGTCTGTCTATTATGTGTTTGTGTGTCTGTGTGTGTGTGTTACTCTGTCTGTCTGTCTGTGTGTGTGTGTGAGTATGACTGAGAGAGAGAGTGTCTGTGTCTCTCTGTGTGCGTGTGTGTCTGTCTGTCTATGAGTCTCAGATCACAGCTCTTGACTTCTTCTTCTCTTCTTTCTGCAGCAACAGATCCAACATGGCCGCCGATGGCAGTGACCGGCCCAAGATGGCGTCGGCTTCAGACCCTCTAGAGTCGTATTTCCCCGAGCTAGCCGCGGCGTGGCTAGGCTCGCTGGTGGCCGATGTGCTTCTGTTTCCGCTGGAGACGGCGCTGCATCGCCTGGCGCTACAAGGCACGCGCACCATCATCGACGCCACGGACGGCGCTAGCAGCATCTTAGCTAGCAGCAGCGCCGCGAGCCCGCTAGTGCTGCCAGTGAACACGCAGTACGACGGGTTCAAAGACTGTCTGCACGCCATCACACGCAAGGAGGGAAACGTAGGCTTCTACCGCGGCTTCGGAGCGCTCGTCACGCAGTATGCTATACACGGCGCTTTGCTAGCCGCGGCCAGGACACTGCTAAGGCTACTGCTGCAGGAGGGGGTTAAGCTAAGCTAAGCTAAGCTAAGCTAAGGCTACTGCTGCAGGAGGGGGCTAAGCTAAGCTAAGCTAAGCTAAGCTAAGGCTACTGCTGCAGGAGGGGGCTAAGCTAAGCTAAGGCTGTTACCATGGGGAGGGATGTTAGGCATGGGCCGTGTGACATATGTGACATTCTGATGGTTTGGTAACTAACAGTTAGCTAAAATAACAACACTGTAACAGACAGACAGACAGACAGACAGACAGACAGACAGACAGACAGACAGACAGACAGGCAGGCAGGCAGGCAGGCAGGCAGACAGACAGACAGACAGACAGGCAGGCAGACAGACAGACAGACAGACAGACAGACAGACAGACAGACACACCGGCCCATGCCTAATGGAGACGCCATGACAACAGAGCGGTGACCATGGAGACGACTCTTCTACAAGCCAAAAAAACACAAAGTCACAAACAACAGTTTTTCTCTTTTTCACCAAATCTA
>NW_027648443.1:0-18000 GCF_949987685.1 Ammodytes marinus
TGTGTGTGTTTGTGTGTGTGTGTGTGTGTGTGTGTGTGTGTGTGTGTGTGTGTGTGCGTGTGTGTGTGTGTGTGTGTGGTGTGTGTGTGTGTGTGTGTGTGGGGGGGGGGGGGGGGGGGGGGGTCTGTCCCTGCGTTCCAAATCACATACTTTTTCTTTTTACTACACTACATACTAAAGTACAGAAGAGTTTTAGTCTTTTTACTACACTACATACTAAAGTACAGAAGAGTTTTAAGGCCACAAGAGACAAAGAAAAATCAGATAAGGAAGATTTATTTTTCATTATGTTGAGAAATGTCAAGAATAAAGACGAATACTCCAAAATGCTATTGGAGTTAGTGGGGCATTTGTGTATTTCCAGCATACTACAATTGACCTGCATGTATTTGGGACATCCTAAATCTTTTTTTGGCATACTAAATAGTAGGGAAGTATGGGGATTGGAACACAAGGGCCGTGTCCGGACTGCCATACTAACGTCCTACTCATACTCATTTTGACTTCAATTTGAGTATGTGACGGTTGGGTATGCGAGTTTGGGTATGTGAGAAATTCCCGGATGAGTACTAACTTCCGGGAAGATTTTGGGTATGAATCGATTGTATACTTTTCCTACTCAACCGCCCCATGATGCACTGGGTCAATTCTACCCGCCCAGGAAAATGAAATATTTTCGAGCAAGTTGCTAGGCAACAACATTGTTTGGGGTTCCGCGATCTGACAACTGTACGTGCAATCATTCATAAACTCTTACAATAGATAAGAGATGAAGATAAATACCTAACAACATTAGAGTCACTAAGTGAAATGAGTGAAGTGAGTCTGATAGTGGAGAGAGATCAGAACAGATCGCTGTTCCACACACCGCGGCTCGTCCAGCTCAACTCACAGACAGCTGAGTGCTGATGAGCCGGACAGAGAGCGTCGGAGGGATCCTCCGCCTCAAAACATAATTATTATAAAACAAGAGGTCTAAAACACAGATGATGAACACAGGACTGTAAAAATCTAGTTCAATATCTAACCTGTCGAGGGCGGTTATAAGCTTAACAGTGTCTAAACTGCCTGAATCTTACAAGAAGAAGAAGAAATTCTTCATTGCTTGAGTATACTTCCACTGAGAACGTTTCGACGCAGCTCGCATACACAATCGATCTTTGAGTAGAGAGTATGCAGTATATAGATGGTGAGTATGTAGGATGTAGGACGCTAGTATGGCAGTCCGGACACGGCCAGGGATAGTTTTTTGCCATCAGCATTGAAGTGTCTACACTGCCATCTGATGGTAAGTATCAGCAATCACACATAATTATGTTTCAGTCCTCAGTGAAATGTGGCCGACCAGTATACATGAGGTCTCTGGTTCCTCCTCCCAGTAACCATGAGGTCTCTTGTTCCTCCCAGTAACCATGAGGTCTCTGGTTCCTCCTCCCAGTAACCATGGGGCGACTGTGGCTCAGTTGGTAGACCGGGTCGGCTGATGATCGAAGGGTTGGAGGTTCGATCTCCGTCCTGCCACCTGTGTCATAGTTGTTGTGTCCTTGGGCAAGACACTTCACCCACCTTGCCTCGTGTGAATGTCGATAGTTAGCCTGCTATCGGTGTATGAATGTGTGTGTGAATGGTAACGTGGGAAAGGAAAACAGGTCTCCCTTGTAAAAGAGTCTTCGGTCTCAATGGGATTTACCTGTATAAATAAAGGTTAAAAAAAAAGAAAATTAGGTCTCTGGTTCCTCCCAGTAACCATGAGGTCTCTGGTTCCTACCAGTAACCATGAGGTCTCTGGTTCCTCCTCCCAGTAACCATGAGGTCTCTGGTTCCTCCCAGTAACCATGAGGTCTCTGGTTCCTACCAGTAACCATGAGGTCTCTGGTTCCTCCTCCCAGTAACCATGAGGTCTCTGGTTCCTCCCAGTAACCATGAGGTCTCTGGTTCCTCCTCCCAGTAACCATGAGGTCTCTTGTTCCTCCCAGTAACCATGAGGTCTCTGGTTCCTCCTCCCAGTAACCATGAGGTCTCTGGTTCCTCCTCCCAGTAACCATGAGGTCTCTGGTTCCTCCTCCCAGTAACCATGAGGTCTCTGGTTCCTCCGAGTAACCATGAGGCCTCTGGTTCCTCCTAGTAACCATGAGGTCTCTGGTTCCTCCTCCCAGTAACCATGAGGTCTCTGGTTCCTCCTCCCAGTAACCATGAGGTCTCTGGTTCCTCCTCCCAGTAACCATGAGGTCTCTGGTTCCTCCCAGTAACCATGAGGTCTCTGGTTCGATCCCCGGCACTGGACAGGAGGGTGTTAGTAGTAAAACTAGTGGTGGCTGCTATTACATCTACAGTGCCCACCATCTCTACCATTGTGTCCTTGAGCAAGACACTTAACCCCAAACTACTCCAGGGGCGCTGTACTATGTCTGACCCTGTGTGAGGACCCCCTCTGGAGTGTGTCTGTCTGTCTGTCTGTCTGTCTGTCTGTCTGTCTGTCTGTCTGTCTGTCTGTCTGTACTATGGCTGACCCTGTGTGAGGACCCCCTCTGGAGTGTGGGAACTTGACAGAACGAATTTCAATGTACCTTGTGTGAATTGACAAATAAAGAAACTTAACATAACAGTAGTGACTCAGTGTGGTCCCCCCTCCTCCTCCATTACTCAGTGTGGTCACCCCTCCTCCTCCAGACATGTAGGGCGTCTGTGGTGAAGTGTGTAGGTTGGTCGTCCACTGGGTTACAGGGTCGGTGGTTGGATCCCCCGTCTCCCCGCCACATGTCCAAGTGTCCCTGGGCAAAGAGACACTGGGATCGAACCATCAAACTGCAGGTCATCCACTCTCTCTCTCTCTCTCTCTCTCTCTCTCTCTCTCTCTCTCTCTCTCTCTCTCTCTCTCTCTCTCTCTCTCTCTCTCTCTCTCTCGCTCTCTCTCTCTCTCTCTCTCTCTCTCTCTCTCTCTCTCTCTCTCTCTTTATCCCCATTTCAACTCTGTACAAATAAAGCTTGAAAATGCCAAAACATCTTTATAAAAATAAATGCTTCACTCATTTGCAGTAATTAGTATTAGGGAAGTTGTTTGTGGTTATGGTAAGAGTACATCTCCAGGAAATGTATGTGGTTATCTGTAATTTCTTCAGAACTGATGGTCACATGGTTGTGTGTGTGTGTGTGTGTGTGTGTGTGTGTGTGTGTGTGTGTGTGTGTGTGTGTGTGTGCGTGCGTGCGTGTGTGTGTGTGTGTGTGTATGTGAACTCATAACAACTATCAAAACCGTGTTCAAGGAAGTCATATCGTTTTTTTAATCAGGACACAGACAGACAGACACACAGACACAGACACAGACAGACAGACAGACAGACAGACACACAGACAGACAGACAGACAGGTGAGTGCTGCTGCTGATAACTATACCATACTTTGTACTTCTACTACATTAGACAAACTGATTCTCACTGTGTGTAATCAGGTCAACTTGCCTCGACTCAACTCTTATTTCTGGCGTTTCCACCACAAAAACATGGTGCCTGGACCCTGGTAGCGGCTGCTTTTTTTTTGGTATCGCCTCGCTCGAGGTTGCAAGCGAGCTGAGCCGATGCGAAACTGATTGGCCAGAGAGTCTCGCAGCAATTTAAAAATATTGCAGCCAACAGTTCGTCTTCCACTTCTCAACATGTCAGCTGTGCGTATGTCTTCATTCAGGAGGTAGGCTACAGGTGAAACTCGAAAAATTTGAATATCGTGCAAAAGTTCATTTGTTTCAGTAATTCAACTTAAAAGGTGAAACTAATATATTATATAGACTCATTACATGCAAAGTGAGATATTTCAAGCCTTTATTTCTTATAATTTTGATTATTATGGCTTACAGTTTATGAAAACGCCAAATTCAAAATCTCAGAAAATTTTAATACATGAAATCAATAAAAAAGGGATTTTAAATACAGAAATGTTGGCCCTCTATAAAGTATAATCATCCATATGTACTCAGTACTTGGTTTGGGCCCCTTTTGCATGTAATATTGCCTCAATTCCAATTCATTTTACATGATATTCTAATAATACGAGTATCACCTGTATATCTATTTGCAGTGGAAAACGACCCATGTTGCCAAAACCGAGTTGAGCTGAGTCGAGTTGAGCTATATGTGCGGTGGAAAAGCGCCATATGAGATGTAAATACTGTGAATAATGGTGCGTTCCATTGAGCTCGGAAGTCGGAAATTTCCGAGTTCATATTTCCGAGTTCCGACTTGTCTGCATTCCATTGCAACTGCTCGGGAAATATGGACGCCCAAAACAGAGTAATGTGTTTAAGACTATTAACTGAGCATCGGAAAAATAGAAACATGATCTGGATGAATTATATAAACGCCGTTAGCGACCAGGAACAGCGAATGAGGTAAATCAATAATCTTGCACCTGCTTTCTCATCCAAAATAACGTAAACGTTGAGCTACATCAAGTAACAGTTGCCTAGTACCGGTACAATATGTGAGGCTCAGCCGCGACTCAACATACAGACTCTTAAATCACTCTTAAATCACTTGTTTGACAACTTATCATACACTGATTGCGCCGTATCTGTTGCAGCGTAAAGTTGTAATATCCGAGCGGATGTTTATATTCCGTCACCTTCAAAGTAAAAGATGCCAACTGGTACACACACAAACAGACACAGACACGATGGTGCTTTGTCTGCCCGTACTGTGATAAAAACATCACATCCGTCAACTGAACTCTACGGTTCTTTCCCCCCCACACCGAGGGTCGAGTACTGCGTGGGGGAAAGAGTCAAACCTTTGCAGATTCACAATTCATATGTTTATCTTTCAAAATAAAAGACCGCACTCGCTGTTCTTCTATATAGGCCTACAGCATAACTGAAGGCCAATACATAAACTCTATCTTAATAGATAAAGTAGCCTACCATACATACATAGCCTACATATATACATGTTAAAGCATACAAAATCGAAGTGCACAGTCACAAAGCAAGTTTTTTTTGCTTGCAGTCCACAATGAACAGACTTTAAAAGCACTGCTTATTCCACACTTTTGTGTTAAATATGCTATGTAACTGCTTAATGTATCATCATAACATCTAAACTATTATAATGCTTTACTAGTGTACTACACATATTGCACAATCACAAGAATAAACAATAATACAAATACAAGTTTATTTAATTTAAAAACGTTATTAAAATTAATTTAAACTTAAATTTGTTTTCATACAGGCTTGCCATGTCTGTATTCGCTGTACCGTCCAGGAACCCTGTATTAAAGACTGGTAGCGAGTGGGCCGTACTCCTTCAGATGGATGAGCACACCTTCCGTCGCCATCTAAGAATGTCGTGGTCACAGTATAATTTCCTGCTCATGAAATTTGAGCAGCAGGGGCTTAATGAGGTCAAGCATATTGGCGGGAGACCTGATGTGCCACTTAAAAAAAAAGTTTTAATGATGCTGTGGTACATGGCCAATCAGAATTCATTCAGGGAAATAGCCGATAAATTTGATGTGTCCCAGTCGACGGCCCACCGCTCAATTTTCGAGCTTCTCAGGGCACTATGCTCAATTGCCTCCTCCTTCATCGCCTGGCCCAATGAATGTGAGAAGAGGGCTTCTTCTGCAGCATTCTCCAGGGCCTGTGGAATTAATAATATAATTGGGGCGATTGATGGGTGCCACATAAAAATCCAGAGGCCTATTATTAGAGGAGGGGACTACCTCAATAGGAAGGGGTTTTATTCTATGATCCTTCAGGGGATCGTTGACGAAAGGGGCCGGTTCCTCGACATATTTGTTGGAGCCCCAGGAAAAGTACATGACGCCAGAGTGTTGCGCTCCTCAAACATCTACAGCACCTGGGAGGAGAACATGGGGAACTTCCAGCTGCTGGGGGACAGCGCCTACATTGGACATGCCTTCCCGTTCATATTGTCCCCAAAGCGCGACAATGGTGCGCTTACTGTAGAGGACCTAGCCGCCAACTTGAAAATAAGCCGTGGGAGAGTGATCGTGGAGCAGGCCTTTGGGAGGGTCAAGTGCAGGTGGAGGAGAGTCAGAGACTTGCAAAACACAAGGCTTGACATAGTGGTCATGGTCATCATGTCTGCCTGCATCATGCACAACCTGTGTGCAGGGTCCACAGACCCATGTGAAGACCATCCACAAGGCTGCCCGAGGCAGGCTGATGACGATGAGTAGGACGATGAGTCCATTGTCTCTTGAAATAAACATTGAAATAAATCAAAGTCAAAACTACATTCACAATTGTGCGTTAAAATTAATCCAGTGTTAATATTAAAATATTCGTTGGACTACTGCCATTTCAACCATAGATAGTATAGGCCTAAAAGGTTTCAACGTCTCTCAATCAATTAGGCTTATGGCCACTCGTTTTTTTAACGACAAATTTAAATCCTTAATACTTTGGGGCCTTTTCTACACATTCACTTCGAATATTTAACATAAATATTCAAACAGATGAAAGTATAATTAACACAATTACTGTGTGCGCCTCTCGGACCATGCTGAATATTAAAATTTGGTGGCTTTGCGTCTCATGTGACCCATTACACTCTTCAATTTGCAATATTGACAATATTGACAATAGTCCACGTTTCAAAAGTGACCATGGCTTTTCTTTAGCCTACTTAACTTTGTTAAAAATAATAATAATTGTTAAACATTTTAGATAGGCTACAATACAAATGTTTTGAAATATAGAACAAATACGATTTTAAATATACAAGAATGATTTGATTTAATATAAAACATTTTTTTTTAAATATACAACAAATAACTTATTAAATATACAATTATATTTTACAACAATACATTTAAAAACATAGATAATAATATAATAAAGATAGTAAAAAAAATAATATATATGTATATTACATGGAAAAGTTTACATTTTAATAGAAAATAAGAACATATGTCTATTAAGATGTAAACTTTTCCATGTAATTCTTAAACATGTTTTCAAAGGACTGCTGGGACGCCCTCATTTCCTCCACCATCTCGGCATGCCTTCGCTGGCTTGCAGCTGTCTGGGTCGAAGCACATGTGAAAGTGGTCACCAAGCTTGGTGGCCATCTCCTTCCACATGTGCTTCTTTGAGCCCTTTGCGAGCCTGATTCGGCGATTCAGCTCATGCAGGGTCTTTGGCATCTCACCTCCATCCGCCTCCAACTTCTGCCTCATGAGGTCGATGAGGAACAGAGTCTGTTCCTTGTCGAAAGCAGAAGCTGGTGGCAGTGGGGTGATTATTTCCTCTGTGTCGTCCTCTCCATTCTCTCTTGCTGCTTCTACTCCCTCTCCTTCAACAACCTCCAAACCTAAAATAAATACATACAAAAGGTCAGAAGATATCAGGTACTATGCTTATTTTAAATATGTTTTATTAGATAGGAAAAAAAGGCATAACAAATTACAGGGTGTATACAGGATTTGCAAGTTGATTTATGCTCCATGACAGCACTGTCAATGCTGTGCGAGGCCACGTGATCTCCTTCTTTTTTTATTGTTTTCCATGTAGGCCTATGTAGACCAAAAGGCTATTGATATCCAATTAATTTTTATCTATATTTCATTTTAGTGCAGTTTGACGCAATGTGTTGCTGGTGAAGATTGTGTCTGTGTGTGCATGCATAGGCTACGTGCAAACACTATGTAGGTGTGAGAGGTCAATTGATATTGACTATGCGGTTTATTATTTATATAGTCATAAGTGTGTTCATTTAGTTATTGTGGTTGTTCTATACAGTTAATTCAGAGCCCCTAAGTTATTTAATATGTTCTATAAATGCATGATTGTGTTTAACTGTTTCATGCATGTTAATATTATATGGTGTACTGCCTAAGGTCCGCCACTAGGCGAAGCTATTGAAGTAGCCTACTGAGGAGGTTTTGAGTAAAAGAAGAAAACTCCGCTGTTGTTGTGTTTTTATTACTGTCGTAGAAGAAGAAGTTTGATAACTGAGTAGATGCTTACAGCAGAGAGAGAATATGCTAGCACACTTCTTGTTTTCTTTAAAATAAAATAGTGTTACTCCAACGCAAGTACAGACTCCGCCGGCGTTTCTGTAAGCCTGCAACATAGGCAACCTTATGTGGTTGCGGCGGTCAAGGAGAGTATTTGTTTTCGGAGCTTGTTGTGCGGTGCTGTTGAGTTTCTTTCGTAGTATACCCCTCTGTTCACATATCATATTTAAAAAGAAATACTAAAAAAAAAAATGACTTTGCGACGTTGAAGGCCAGACCCCACGGATCGCTGCTGGTAAACACAATAGCACAGAGTGCAGAATGACAAGGGAAGACATTACTCACCAAGTACGTGTATTTCGACCTTTATCGTGAGTCCCCGATCCAGATAATACGTGGATGTGTCATGTGATGCCTGATATAAATTGGAATTGAATGGGTTTGTTTTCTCTTTGTCTGAAAAGAGATTCAGATCTGCGTCGGCGAAAACTGTAAGAAAAATAAATCGATTTTCAGTTAACATGTAGCCTAACGTTAGAGCCATACACTGTAGCAAATATAAAAGAGGTTGGATCAGTTATGGCAAATCTAGCAGCGTAACATTTAGTTATTTATTTACGTTATATAGAGGGCCGTTTAGACTGTGCTATTGTTTAAGTTTAAAAACTAAACTTTTCTGTTAGCTACAGCAACTGATTGAACTGCACGTCAACGGCTAACAGAGGCCGATTGTCCCTCACTTTAAATAGCCTATATTTGATATGCTGGACCCTTTTCAGCAGTTCACATGACATAAACACATAACGAAACATTAAAACACAACTAAAAAATAAAACCATTGATTTAAATAAGGTTAATTAAACGTTTCTCAGTATCACATACAACACCGCACATACTGTAAACAACAGTTACAGTTCACCCGGTAACACATAGACCTAGATAGTTTCTACATTAAGTGCTAGAAGTACTTCCACTATGAGTAAATGGTTTCCTTTAAAAAAAATAAGGAATATGGATCCCAATTTTTCTAAATTAATCAAAATGTAGGCTAATTTTACTTACTGATGATCGTGTGTGATGCCATTGTTTTCCGTTCAGATTGTTGTTGTGACGTAATCTGCGTCATCTCAGTGAACTCGGGAGAGGCAGACGTTGCCCGAGTTCTGAGTTCCGAGTTGAACAACCGTTTTATTGCATTTTTCCGTGTCGGAAGTCGGAAATTTCCGAGTTCCGAGTACAAAGGAACGCACCCTAACATCTGTATTGACGTACATAATAGTTGTTATAGATGGAAAGACTGATTACTGTCTGTGGTTATGAACATTATTAAAGTCGCTACGAGGAACTTTTAAATATTTCTGAAACAGTCTAATTTGTCCTCTGATGATCATGAATTACATGTAACAGCAAATGAGACCATCAGTGCAAAGAATGCTATTTTGATAGAGTTTTTCTTAATGCCTTTGTCATGGGTATACGCTCACCCAGGAACAACAGCTGGCGTAGTAAAAACACTACCGCTTTTAGTCCAAAGGGTTTTGGTTCGAGTGTCAAGAAACCAGACCAAATTATTATTATTCATTTATTTTATAGTTTTACTACTAACACCCTCCTGTCCAGTGCTGGGGATCAAACCAGAGACCTCATGGTTACTGGGAGGAGGAACCAGAGACCTCATGGTTACTGGGAGGAACCAGAGACCTCATGGTTACTGGGAGGAGGAACCAGAGACCTCATGGTTACCGGTCGGCCCCTCTTTTCCTCTAGGCCATCCTACCACCCCCTGTTAACAGCCTAAAACCTAAAAGTAAATTTTTCTGGTTTGTGTTCGTCTCTCTTTCAACAGAAACATGAGTGACCTCGGAGTGAACCAGACCTTCCCCGACTCATCACTAGGCAACCAGACCTTCAACCACTCGTCACTAGGCAACCAGACCTTCACCTACTCGTCACTAGGCAACCAGACCTTCACCGACCCGTCACTAGGCAACCAGACCTTCACCGACCCGTCACTAGGCAACCAGACCTTCACCTACTCGTCACTAGGCAACCAGACCTTCACCTACTCGTCACTAGGCAACCAGACCTTCACCGACCCGTCACTAGGCAACCAGACCTTCAACTACTCGTCACTAGGCAACCAGACCCACTGTGAGAAGGTCAACACCTCCGTCCACCTCTACTTCATACCGTTCTACGTTCTGGTCTTTCTGGTGAGTCCCAAATGTCCAGAGATTTGCATTTTAATTGTTTTTTTTAAATGCTTTTATTCTCATTGACATTTTATTTTATTTTATTTTATTTTATTTTATTTTATTTTATTTTATTTTATTTTATTTTATTTTATTTTATTTTATTTTATTTTATTTTATTTTATTTTATTTTATTTTATTTTACTTAATTTTATTTTATTTTATTTTATTTTATTTTATTTTACTTAATTTTATTTTATTTTATTTTATTTTATTTTATTTTATTTTATTTTATTTTATTTTATTTTATTTTATTTTATTTTATTTTATCCGTAGCACTTTTTTCTGGAAGACAAATCCTGACTGTTAAGGTTAAAGAATATAGTCCCTATTTTCCCCCTTCTCATATTCACCTCCGTCCACCTCTACTTCACACCGTTCTACGTTCTGGTCTTTCTGGTGAGTCCCAAATATACTCCGGTTATGTGCAGATCTGTTCCATGTTTTCCGCTGGTCCTTGAGCCCCTCCTTCCTCCTCGTTACCTGCCACCTGCTGCTGACTTTAAAGGTGCAGTGTGTGATATGAAATCATCACAACAGTTGGTCTCTATGGCTCCCGTTCAGAGTTTGTCTAAGGCCGTGTCTGAACTGCCATACTAACGTCCTACTCATACTCATTTTGACTTCAATTTGAGTATGTGACGGTTGGGTATGCGAGTTTGGGTATGTGAGAAATTCCCGGATGAGTACTAACTTCCGGGAAGATTTTGGGTATGAATCGATCGTATACTTTTCCTACTCAACCGCCCCACAATGCACTGGGTCAATTCTACCCGCCCAGGAAAATGAAATATTTTCGAGCAAGTTGCTAGGCAACAACATTGTTTGGGGTTCCGCGATCTGACAACTGTACGTGCAGTCATTCATACACTCTTACAATAGATAAGAGATGAAGATAAATACCTAACAACATTAGAGTCACTAAGTGAAATGAGTGATGCCAGTCTGATAGTGGAGAGAGATCAGAACAGATCGCTGTTCCACACACCGTGGCTCGTCCAGCTCAACTCACAGACAGCTGAGTGCTGATGAGCCGGACAGAGAGCGTCGGAGGGATCCTCCGCCTCAAAACATCATTATTATAAAACAAGAGGTCTAAAACACAGATGATGAACACAGGACTGTAAAAATCTAGTTCAATATCTAACCTGTAGAGGGCGGTTATAAGCATAACAGTGTCTAAACTGCCTGAATCTTATAAGAAGAAGAAGAAATTCTTCATTGCTTGAGTATACTTCAACTGAGAACGTTTTAGACGCAGCTCGCATACACAATCGATCTTTGAGTAGAGAGTATGCAGTATATAGATGGTGAGTATGTAGGATGTAGGACGCTAGTATGGCAGTTCAGACACGGCCTAACTCTGTATTGACTGGAGATTGAAGAAAAACAGAAAAATGTAATGTTTCTGTCAATTTGTCTCCCGATATTTGTTCTTTGTCTTTATTATCACTTAAATGCAATTTCTAATGTCTAATCTTGATGTATTTCATGCAAAACACTTTGAATGGCCTTGTGTCTGAATTGTGCTATAGAATATAGAAATAAACTTGCCTTCTCTGTTTGAGGGTACACCGTGATTTGTTGGCACAATTTCTGGAAGACATATCCTTACATCTTAAGGTTTAAAAATCCAATTCCTGCCTTTTCCCTTATCTCTGTGCAGGTTGGTTTGGTCCTAAACGGCTTCACGTTGAGGGTTTACTTCTGCCGGTCTCAGCGTCTCGCCCCCAGCAGTGTGACGGTGTGTAACAGTCAGTTTTATAACACTAGGTGGCGCCTCCCTTTGTTTGTTGTGGAATCTAATGTTGAACATGAAGAAGAAGAGCATGTGCTTCTCTGCTAAGCTAAGAGTAACTACGCAGTCTACCAGTGAAGTCTCCGTTTTATATTCTTTATTTTGTAATGAGTTGGTGTAGGAGGGACTATGTTCCTGAACGCATGTCTGCTTAATAGATATAGTGCCGTAGAGACCTGGCTTGATATGGTCAATGTGTAATAAAAGTACCATGAGGAGAATCCCACAAGTTGCCTACCGAGTCTTCATGCTAACCGGAGCTATTGCTATAAGACCTTAACCATAACCTACAGCCTGCACCATTCACCATTACAGGTTGTAGCGGCCAAGCCCTTTTTCGAAGCCACTACCTGGTTGTTTAATGGATCGTTCCGACGTGCGCCCAGTGCGCTCAGTAAATAATAAACAGTAGAAACGTTTTACTGTAGCACGGCAGGTTTATTTTCCATTTAAATCCATTCACCAGCAATACACTTTTTCTCATAATATAAACCAAAAATAACTAAACAAATTGCTGATAGCTATACACGTAAAGAGAACAAAGGGACAAAGGCACATGGGCACAGTCGAAAAACTGTTTTCTTCCCAATTAGACAACACCTATTTCCTGTTTGTCCTTGGCTTACATCACCTCCTTGGGCCGACCCACATTACCTCAGCCACACCCAACACAGCCCCCTAGTGTTGAAACATGAACATAACATCACACATTAATAAACATCCTACACAGGTGTACCTGAAGAACCTGGCGGCCTCCGACCTGCTGCTGACCCTGTGTCTGCCTGTGAGGATCTCCAGCTACAGCAGCAGCTCTGAGGCTCTGAGACGCGTCTACTGCACCTACGGAGCCTCCGCCTTCTACCTCAACATGTACGCCAGCATCCTGTTCATGGGATACATCGCTGCTAACAGGTAGGACTGGGTCTCTCTCTCTCTCTCTCTCTCTCTCTCTCTCTCTCTCTCTCTCTCTCTCTCTCTCTCTCTATCTGTCTGTGTGTGTGTGTGTTTCTGTGTGTGTGTGTGTGTCACCCCCCACAGTATCTCCCGGGGAACCCGGTCATACACCTTCTCCAGATCCACCAAACACATGTAGACTGGATGAGCAAACTCCCAAGCTCCCTCTAGGATCCTTGTGAGAGTGAAGAGCTGGTCCGTTGTTACACGGCCAGTACGGATCCACATTGTTCCTCTTCAATCCGAGGTTCGACTATCGGCCGAACCCTCTCCAGCACCTTGGAGTAGACTTTCTGCCGTAATATTGCCTCAATTCCAATTAATTTTACATGATATTCTAATAATACGAGTATCACCTGTATTTGCAGTGGAAAACGACCCATGTTGCCAACACCGAGTTGAGCTGAGTCGAGTATAGTGGAGAAGGGCTACATGTGCGGTGGAAAAGCGCCATATGAGATGTAAATACTGTGAATAACATCTGTATTGACGTACATAATAGTTGTTATAGATGGAAAGACTGATTACTGTCTGTGGTGATGAACATTATTAAAGGTGCTACGAGGAACTAGCACCTTTAATAGTAGACTTTCTGCCGATCGAAAGTCCTTCTCCATGGTTTCTCCGAACTTCTCCCACCCGCTGCTTTGCCTCTGACACGGCAGAGGCTGCAGCCCTTCGACCTGCCGGTACCTTGCAACTGCCTCTGGAGTCCCCGGGGATAACACATCCAGAAAGCAGTCCTTCTTCAGTCAGACGGCTTCCCTGACCACCGAGGTCCACCACGGCGTTCGAGGGTTACCGCCCCTTGAGGCACATAAGACCTCACGACCACAGCCCCCCGCCGCGGCTTCAGCAATGGAAGTTTTAAACATCGACCACTCGGGTTCAATGCCCCCAACCTCCACACGGAGCCAGACAAGCTCTACCGGAGTCGTGAGTTGAAGACCTTTTGAACAGGGGCCTCCGCCAGACGTTCCCAGTTCACCTGCACTACCCGTTTGGGCCACAGGGCACCAACTCTGCTACCAGGTCTGTCCAGAGTCCCCCCCCCCTCCCCCCTGTTGACCCAACTCACCACCAGATGGTGATCAGTTGAAGCTCCGCCCCTCTCTCCACCTGAGTGTCCAAACGGCCTCAGATCAGTTGATACGATCACGAAAACGATCATCGACCTTCGGTCTAGGGTGCTCTGGTACCACGTACACTTATGAGCTTGGGAGACCAGGAGCACTAGGCACAAACCTCTCCACCACGATGAAGTGATGGTTCCTGGAGGGGAATGTGATTTGTCGTAATCCTTTACATTTCTAATGGCCATCAAATACACAAATCCGAATTCATGTCTAGCTGTCTGGTTATGATTGATCTACTGACGTCTGCCTCTCCTCTCTCTCTCTCTCTCCCCTCTCTCTCTTCCTCCCTTCTCTCTCTCTCCTCTCTCTCTCTCTCTCCTCTCTCTCTCTATCTCTCTCTCTCCCTCCCCTCTCTCTCTCTCTCTCTCTCTCTCCTCTCTCTCTCTCTCTCCAGGTATCTGAAGATCGTGCATCCTTTGGGGACCTACATGAAGTCTGTGCGAACCGCTAAAATCATCTCCACAGTGACCTGGGCTTTCCTCTTGGTCTTTACGAGCATTCACATCTGCCTATTGCTCCTCAACCAGGAACCATTAGCCTCCGTGCCAGACACAATGAGCTGTGATGTTCTGCAAGGCAAACAGTTCCGTGTGTTCTCCCACACATGCGGTGCCGCCATTTTCCTCGTGGTCCTTTGTTCGCTTGTGTTTTTCTACTACAGCACCTCTCGCAGGCTTTCGCTCGCACAGAAGACACAGCCGGCTTCAACCGGTTCTAAAAAACTCACCAAGGCACGCAGGAAGATGCTCGTGCTTGTCGTGGTGTTCTGCGTTTGCTTCGTCCCCTACCATCTCGTTCGCATTAACTACATGTTCCTCAAGGAGTTCTGCTCTTGGAGTCAAGCGTTCTTCTACCTCAAGGAGCTGACTATCATGGTTTCGGTTCTGAACGTCTGCCTGGACCCGTTGATCTATTTTATCTTCTGCAAAGCTTTCCGGGCTCAGCTGAGCCTGAGGAGGACATTCAGAACCAAACGGGCCGCAAAACATCGACCAAATGCAGGAGAGGAGCAGCTAAGGGCGGACGGGCAAGATCAACTTCAACATGAAGACGTCAGACCAAATCTTACATCCAGCCCCCTCAGCTAGTCACACAACTGCAAATATGGTGGTGCAGTGCAGTGATTTTCAACCAGTATGCCGTGAGAGATCGCCAGGTGTGCCGTGGAAAAGTATCTAATAGGCTATCACCTAATTAACCATTGTCTGGTGTCTGTGCTGTAATAAAGTGTGGCAGATAATGTAATAGGCTACTATCATTTTATCATTGCAGCCTTAAACCACGGCGTTGATAGCTTTCGTTTCAGCACTAGGCTATGTGATTAACTATGAACATTAAATAAATTGCGTCTCAGATGCCGAGGACAGCAGCGAGGATGACCCGCTATGCCACGACCGAACCAGAGCATAGAGAGATGACAGCGAGAGCGATCACAGCGGGGCAGAGGAATAAAGTCTGTGGTAAACACATCAGAGTTCGGTTTATTTGTACTACTGTTCATTTGCAATGAAGGAAAGTGTTTTATTCAATGCGTTTGTATTTTCGTATATTATTTTAATAAATAAAATGTATTTCCTTTTTAAAAACAAGATCTGGTCTTCAAATCTTTTTTCCAAATATGAGTTTTGAAAAACGGGGGGGCGTCTTATAATCAGGGGCGTCCTATATTCGGACCAATACGGTATATGTAGCCTATTATATGTACTGTGTTAGAGTGTCATTTTGGTTGGTGGTGTGCCCCAGAATTTTGTAAATGTAAAAAGTGTGCCGCGGCTCAAAAAAGGTTGAAAATCACTGGCGTAGTGGATAGAGCGTGTACCATACTGGCTTCGTTGCAGTGGTCCTGGGTTCAAATCCGACCCGTGGACCTTTACTGCAGGTCATCCCCCCTCTCTCTCTCTCTCTCTCTCTCTCTCTCTCTCTCTCTCTGTCTTTGTCTCCCCATTTCAACTCTGTTCTGTCTAATAAAGCTTGAAAATGCCAAAAAAAATCTTTAAAAGAAAACCTGACATCTGAAAAACCACCACATTAAACATTTCCAATTTTTCTATTATAATTGTAATAATTAATTTAAAAAAAAATTCAGCTATTATGCACTAAATTAAACGTACTTATGGATATTATAATTACTTTCTACAAAATCTGCTAGGAAATAAAACCCAAAATTCTACACACTGCAGGTTTAAGATAATACAGATCTGATCAACAGGCCAGACAAGGCAAGTTTATTTCTATAGCACAATTCAGACACAAGGCCATTCAAAGTGCTTTACAGGGGCAAGAAATACATCAAGATTAAAAGTATAGAAAAGACATGAGAAAGAGCGGATGACAAAAATAGAAGAAAAAGCAACACCTTCTGCTTTTACTGCCTTGATACCCTGACACAGGAAGCCTACGTCACTTCCTCTCTTTGCCATTTCAGAGGTGTTAAATGCTTGTCACTACACGATCTGAGGAGCCTGCACGATATGAGGTGCGCGTGCGCAAAATGGCCGCCATCATTGACAGCCCGCTTAGCTCAAAGTGTTTTGGAGAGGCACAGACTGCACTAAAAACAGACTGTAACTCGCTCAATTCTGAACCGATTTTCATGACATTTAGTTTGTTATGAAGATAGAACAGTTAATCATGCTACAGATTAAGTGTTGGAATTCAATTCAGTTAAGGGGCCGCTGACCCACGGACTTTGTGTGTGTGTGTGTGTGTGTGTGTGTGTGTGTGTGTGTGTGTGTGTGTGTGTGTTTGTGCTCACGGGGAACTTTAGGAGGGGGAGGGGGTGAGGTCGCTGACATGCGTTGCCTAGGCGGCTGCGGGCTTTCCAAGATGGCGGCCGTTCTGCGCATGCGGTCCTCATATCGTGCAGGCTCCTCAGATCGTGTAGTGACAATGCTAAAGGTGCAGTGTGTAATATGACATCATCAAGAAAGTTCTGCAAAGTTCTAGAATGCAACGCTCCCTGGGTAACCCCAACCCTTTTTGAATAATAACAGAAGCTACAGTGGCCTTCAAGGACAAGAACAATTCTAAATTTTAAACAATGCACCTGATGACATTCCAAAAACATGGATTCCTCCATAAGACCTGCCTGCTCAATGTACAAAATGCAGTATTAATATTTGTAATTCTCCGCTCAGGAGGATAATTCAGATTATTGGCAGAGGTGATTTTACACCAATGAGGACATATTTATGAATGAGGATATTGATTTTAGCTAATAAATTACTTAAAATGTTACACAGTGCCCCTTTAATAGGAATAGTTTGCGTTGCTGATAGTGATAATGTTAATTGTCCCAAAAAGTTTGTACCAAAAGCTCACGGCGAGGCATCCTTTTCTCTCTACGCTCCACGTCTGGTGAACACCCTGCCTGATGACCTGAGGGCCGCAGAGAGTCTTGATACCTTTAACGGCAAACTCAAAACCTGCCTTTTTAGTCTTTAGGCTTTTTAATCACAGAACTTATTTGTTTTATATTTTAGATTAATAGAAGATAAGATAACTATCTCGGAAAAATTCGGAGCCGCCAATCCAATCGTACTAGCTCCACTTTTCCCTGTTTTTGTGTGTGTGTGTGTGTGTGTGTGTGTGTGTGTGTGTGTGTGTGTGTGTGTGTGTGTACACTGCCCTCTGGTGGCAATAATGTGTAACAAGAGACAAGAGTATCCAAATTAAAATATGCAGCAGAAGCCACAGTGTTGAATATGATAAAGTGAATAAATATACGATAAATGAAGACATATATCAGTCTGTATTATTATTATTATTATTATTATTATTATTATTATTATTATTATTATTATTATTATTATTATTATTATTATTATTATTATTATTATTATCATTATTATTATTATTATTATTATTATTATTATTATTATTATTA
>NW_027648442.1:0-7500 GCF_949987685.1 Ammodytes marinus
ACCAAAAATCTCAACTTCTAAATCACTCACATCAACTAAACTTTCCATTATCATTCTCAGCAGAAGGATTTGTTCATATGTTGTTCACTGTCTGATTTATGAGACATTTTCTTCTTAAAAACATGATGAAAATGCATTTTCAAGACCTGTACATGGTATTTTTTGATTTATAAAAAAGGCTGTATCCAATATCTGAACAGTGAATGTGCCTTCCTTAAGTCTATATTGTATTCTAAAAACTGACTATAATGGTTAGGATGTTAAAGCCTAGATTATAGCTGTCTGTCTGTCTGTCTGTCTGTCTGTCTGTCTGTCTGTCTGTCTGTCTGCCTGTTTGTCTGTCTGTCTGCCTCCCTGCCTGCCCTGTCTGTCTGTCTGTCTGTCTGTCTGTCTGTCTGTCTGTCTGTCTGTCTGTCTGTCTGTCTGTCTGTCTGTCTCCCTCCCTGCCTGTCTCCCTGCCTGCCTCCCTGTCTCCCTCCCTGCCTGCCTGTCTCCCTCCCTGCCTGCCTGCCTGTCTCCCTCCCTGCCTGCCTGCCTGTCTCCCTCCCTCCCTCCCTCCCTCCCTCCCTCCCTCCCTCCCTGCCTGCCTGTCTCCCTGCCTGCCTGTCTCCCTCCCTGCCTGTCTCCCTCCCTGCCTGTCTCCCTGTCTCCCTCCCTGCCTGTCTCCCTCCCTCCCTGTCTCCCTCCCTGTCTGTCTTCCTCCCTGCCTGTCTCCCTCTCTGCCTGTCTCCCTCCCTGTCTCCCTCCCTGCCTGTCTCCCTCCCTGCCTGCCTGTCTCCCTCCCTCCCTGTCTCCCTCCCTGCCTGTCTCCCTCCCGGCCTGTCTCACCTCCTGAGTGTCCTGGAGGAATCTCTGCAGATCTCTGTTGTCCTTGAGTTTCATCAGAAGTTCCACCGCAGCTTCTCTGTTCTTCTTGTGTCTGAAACATGGAAGACACGATGTTCATTATTATTATGCAAAAAGTCACTTTTTCTATGGGTTTTTACTAGAGGTGGGCATAGATTAATTTTTTTAATCTAGATTAATCTAGATTAATTTTGAAATTAATCTAGATTAATCTAGATTAAAATGGCTCATTTGAATTCATTCATAATATGTGTCTGTGTGCTCCTAAATAATGACTCAAAGTAAGTCTTTGTGCTCCTAAATAATGACTCAAAGTAAGTCTGTGTGCTCCTAAATAATGACTCAAAGTAAGTCTGTGTGCTCCTAAATAATGACTCAAAGTAAGTCTGTGTGCTCCTAAATAATGACTCAAAGTAAGTCTTTGTGCTCCTAAATAATGACTCAAAGTAAGTCTGTGTGCTCCTAAATAATGACTCAAAGTAAGTCTGTGTGCTCCTAAATAATGACTCAAAGTAAGTCTTTGTGCTCCTAAATAATGACTCAAAGTAAGTCTGTGTGCTCCTAAATAATGACTCAAAGTAAGTCTGTGTGCTCCTAAATAATGACTCAAAGTAAGTCTTTGTGCTCCTAAATAATGACTCAAAGTAAGTCTGTGTGCTCCTAAATAATGACTCAAAGTAAGTCTGTGTGCTCCTAAATAATGACTCAAAGTAAGTCTTTGTGCTCCTAAATAATGACTCAAAGTAAGTCTGTGTGCTCCTAAATAATGACTCAAAGTAAGTCTGCTCCTAAATAATGACTCAAAGTAAGTCTTTGTGCTCCTAAATAATGACTCAAAGTAAGTCTGCTCCTAAATAATGACTCAAAGTAAGTCTGTGTGCTCCTAAATAATGACTCAAAGTAAGTCTTTGTGCTCCTAAATAATGACTCAAAGTAAGTCTGTGTGCTCCTAAATAATGACTCAAAGTAAGTCTGTGTGCTCCTAAATAATGACTCAAAGTAAGTCTTTGTGCTCCTAAATAATGACTCAAAGTAAGTCTGTGTGCTCCTAAATAATGACTCAAAGTAAGTCTGTGTGCTCCTAAATAATGACTCAAAGTAAGTCTGTGTGCTCCTAAATAATGACTCAAAGTAAGTCTTTGTGCTCCTAAATAATGACTCAAAGTAAGTCTGTGTGCTCCTAAATAATGACTCAAAGTAAGTCTGTGTGCTCCTAAATAATGACTCAAAGTAAGTCTGTGTGCTCCTAAATAATGACTCAAAGTAAGTCTGTGTGCTCCTAAATAATGACTCAAAGTAAGTCTGTGTGCTCCTAAATAATGACTCAAAGTAAGTCTGTGTGCTCCTAAATAATGACTCAAAGTAAGTCTGTGTGCTCCTAAATAATGACTCAAAGTAAGTCTGTGTGCTCCTAAATAATGACTCAAAGTAAGTCTGTGTGCTCCTAAATAATGACTCAAAGTCTTTGTGCTCCTAAATAATGACTCAAAGTAAGTCTGTGTGCTCCTAAATAATGACTCAAAGTAAGTCTGTGTGCTCCTAAATAATGACTCAAAGTCTTTGTGCTCCTAAATAATGACTCAAAGTAAGTCTGTGTGCTCCTAAATAATGACTCAAAGTCTTTGTGCTCCTAAATAATGACTCAAAGTAAGTCTTTGTGCTCCTAAATAATGACTCAAAGTAAGTCTGTGTGCTCCTAAATAATGACTCAAAGTAAGTCTTTGTGCTCCTAAATAATGACTCAAAGTAAGTCTGTGTGCTCCTAAATAATGACTCAAAGTCTTTGTGCTCCTAAATAATGACTCAAAGTAAGTCTTTGTGCTCCTAAATAATGACTCAAAGTAAGTCTTTGTGCTCCTAAATAATGACTCAAAGTAAGTCTTTGTGCTCCTAAATAATGACTCAAAGTAAGTCTGTGTGCTCCTAAATAATGACTCAAAGTAAGTCTTTGTGCTCCTAAATAATGACTCAAAGTAAGTCTGTGTGCTCCTAAATAATGACTCAAAGTAAGTCTGTGTGCTCCTAAATAATGACTCAAAGTAAGTCTGTGTGCTCCTAAATAATGACTCAAAGTAAGTCTGTGTGCTCCTAAATAATGACTCAAAGTAAGTCTTTGTGCTCCTAAATAATGACTCAAAGTAAGTCTGTGTGCTCCTAAATAATGACTCAAAGTAAGTCTGTGTGCTCCTAAATAATGACTCAAAGTAAGTCTGTGTGCTCCTAAATAATGACTCAAAGTCTTTGTGCTCCTAAATAATGACTCAAAGTAAGTCTGTGTGCTCCTAAATAATGACTCAAAGTCTTTGTGCTCCTAAATAATGACTCAAAGTAAGTCTTTGTGCTCCTAAATAATGACTCAAAGTAAGTCTTTGTGCTCCTAAATAATGACTCAAAGTAAGTCTGTGTGCTCCTAAATAATGACTCAAAGTAAGTCTGTGTGCTCCTAAATAATGACTCAAAGTAAGTCTGTGTGCTCCTAAATAATGACTCAAAGTAAGTCTGTGTGCTCCTAAATAATGACTCAAAGTAAGTCTGTGTGCTCCTAAATAATGACTCAAAGTAAGTCTGTGTGCTCCTAAATAATGACTCAAAGTAAGTCTTTGTGCTCCTAAATAATGACTCAAAGTAAGTCTGTGTGCTCCTAAATAATGACTCAAAGTAAGTCTGTGTGCTCCTAAATAATGACTCAAAGTAAGTCTGTGTGCTCCTAAATAATGACTCAAAGTAAGTCTGTGTGCTCCTAAATAATGACTCAAAGTAAGTCTTTGTGCTCCTAAATAATGACTCAAAGTAAGTCTTTGTGCTCCTAAATAATGACTCAAAGTAAGTCTTTGTGTTCCTAAATAATGACTCAAAGTAAGTCTGTGTGCTCCTAAATAATGACTCAAAGTAAGTCTGTGTGCTCCTAAATAATGACTCAAAGTAAGTCTGTGTGCTCCTAAATAATGACTCAAAGTCTTTGTGCTCCTAAATAATGACTCAAAGTAAGTCTTTGTGCTCCTAAATAATGACTCAAAGTAAGTCTTTGTGCTCCCTAAATAATGACTCAAAGTAAGTCTTTGTGCTCCTAAATAATGACTCAAAGTAAGTCTTTGTGCTCCTAAATAATGACTCAAAGTAAGTCTTTGTGCTCCTAAATAATGACTCAAAGTAAGTCTTTGTGCTCCTAAATAATGACTCAAAGTAAGTCTTTGTGCTCCTAAATAATGACTCAAAGTAAGTCTGTGTTCTCCTAAATAATGACTCAAAGTAAGTCTGTGTGCTCCTAAATAATGACTCAAAGTAAGTCTGTGTTCTCCTAAATAATGACTCAAAGTAAGTCTGTGTTCTCCTAAATAATGACTCAAAGTAAGTCTTTGTGCTCCTAAATAATGACTCAAAGTAAGTCTTTGTGCTCCTAAATAATGACTCAAAGTAAGTCTGTGTGCTCCTAAATAATGACTCAAAGTAAGTCTGTGTGCTCCTAAATAATGACTCAAAGTAAGTCTGTGTGCTCCTAAATAATGACTCAAAGTCTTTGTGCTCCTAAATAATGACTCAAAGTAAGTCTTTGTGCTCCTAAATAATGACTCAAAGTAAGTCTGTGTGCTCCTAAATAATGACTCAAAGTAAGTCTGTGTGCTCCTAAATAATGACTCAAAGTCTTTGTGCTCCTAAATAATGACTCAAAGTAAGTCTTTGTGCTCCTAAATAATGACTCAAAGTAAGTCTTTGTGCTCCCTAAATAATGACTCAAAGTAAGTCTTTGTGCTCCTAAATAATGACTCAAAGTAAGTCTTTGTGCTCCTAAATAATGACTCAAAGTAAGTCTTTGAGAACGTGTTTCTCAAGCCAGGTGGCGCATCAGACCAGGGGCTCATCTCCTGTTTCCAACATGCATCACAAACTGCTTGAGGAAGCTGTTCTACTATGATAATTGGTGATGAAAATAAATAATGTTCAACAAGATGTACTTGTGTTTACAAACTGTTTATTCAGTTAAACATGAACTTTGAACTGTAGGCCATAAGAGGTAACGATGAATTGTTTAGGGCTGCAACTAACGATTATTTCAATAATCGATTAATCGGTCGATTATTTTTTCGATTAATCGATGAATCGGATAAAAAAAATAAACATTTGTAAATGCTGCATCTTTATTCAAAAACTGAACATTACTTCAAATTCACAGTGCACACTGAAGTGTCAAAACACCAGGTTATTGCTCCAACGTCCCGGAACTATTAAAAGTAATATTAAATGATAAAAAATTAATAATAAACTTAACTGGGATAACACAAAAAAAAACATACAATGTATGATATACA
Source organism: Ammodytes marinus (assembly GCF_949987685.1). Taxonomy (NCBI): domain Eukaryota; kingdom Metazoa; phylum Chordata; class Actinopteri; order Uranoscopiformes; family Ammodytidae; genus Ammodytes; species Ammodytes marinus. The sequence goes on from NW_027648442.1 coordinate 5,154, forward strand.
TTTATACAGTATAAGGGATGTCCATGGTAAACCAGTCAACCGATAATATTTTTAACCGGTAAATACTAACGGTTAAAAAAATTAAATCATCTTAATTTCTCTCAGATGACAGGAGAGTTAATTTGTATTGATATTGATACCATTTTCAAGACTCCTTAACGATCCAAGTCTTTATTGATATCAAAATTGATAATTTTCTATTATTTTGTTGAAATAGAACTTGTATTATTGCTTTAATTGCTGATATGATCATAGCTCTAGATAGGACATTAAACAGGTCATAATTCCATTCCATCTTTACTATCTATTTTATCTTGCTGGGAAAACAAGTTTCGCCAAAATCTCAAATTTCTTTTTTTTTGTGTTGCATTTGAACACATCAATCATATTACTGAGCCGGCCTGAACACATCACAGTTGACATGTTTGCTACTTTTTTTAAGCTAACTAGCTTTATATCCTTCCGATTTTAACATGGATTTAAAATCTGGATCACTATTTTTAACTGACGGGACTTTCTACACCGTTCGGTTGTATGATTACTGCCGCTGCATTGAATGACTGTTGATGCGCCGATGCCGATTCTCCGAGCACGTCTGCACACCGTCTGCAGCAGCAGCTGACAGAGTTTTTTTGGACTAGACGGATACTGAGTTGATGGAGTTTTTTTTAACCCAAAGAAAGCAAAGGTACAACACTTTTATATAGGCCTGCAGTCCAGTGTTAGATATGACCAAAATACAAGCTGTGGCCGCTCACACTATAGCTTTCCCGCACGTGAAGCGAGCCTTCACGTGCGGAAGGGGGTTCACCCCGACGGCGAACAGCATCTCCCCTGAGCCGAACAGGAGGTGGAATTAAGAGATTAACGGCGATATTTTTTTTATCGCCCGATAAGAGTTTGGCGTTAACGCAGCCGTTAACGCCGTTATCGGCCCACCACTAGTTTTTACACATTAAAGGAATACTTCACCCATACGGAACCAGCGTTCTATCATTATAAAATCACTATTATAATATAATGAATGAGCTTTTCTACTATTGTGATTTTTTATTTGTTTTTCAGCCCTTGTTTGTGGCACTATTTTATTTTCATTCTCCTAATGAAAGAGAAAAAAATTTCTTAAAGAATGCGCTCCAATGTTCATTATTAAGAACTGGTGTGTGAACAAAGGGCCCATCGTAGCTACAGCAACATGCCCGTTTACAGAGCCTAGGCTGGGTACTAACAAAGGGCCCATCGTAGCTACAGCAACATGCCCGTTTACAGAGCCTAGGCTGGGTACTAACAAAGGGCCCATCGTAGCTAAAGCAACATGCCCGTTTACAGAGCCTAGGCTGGGTACTAACAGTGGATTTGTATTGTAAAGTGTTGTAAAATGCAACAAATTTTTTTTTTAAAAAGTCTCCAACATGTCATCAATAGAAGCAACATGCCCGTTTACAGAGCCTAGGCTGAGTATTAAACATATCAAACCTGTAAACCTGTCTATAGACTCCACCCTCTCCTGGATGTGTTCTGCGTTGATGTTCCCGTCAGCAGTTAATTCATTCATGTAAAATTTGCGATAACAATCTTCTGAGATTTTAAATAGATTCTTAAAAGGTGAAGTGAGCGATATATTTATGTTAATATATAATATATTCTTCTCTATATTCATACAGTGATCACTTGTATAGTGTGTGCGCTTCATAACACAGGCCTTTCAGTCACCCGCTCTGCATCTAATCGGCAAATAAACTTTTCTGGGATCTCTGTCACTCCAAAACTGTCTAATAAAAGAAAAGAAATGCCAAAAAAATTCCGAAATATCCCCCAAAAAAATGCAAATAAAAGTGGCCAGTGTTTACAGAGCCTAGGCAGTGTATAAAATGTATATATCCCTCCCACCTGTCATCTATAGACTCCACCCTCTCCTGGATGCGTTCTGCGTTGATGTTGCCGTCAGCAGCCAGCCTCCGCCCGGCCTCCACCACTCCGTTGATCTTGTCCTCGTTAGCGTCCATGGTGGTCATGAAATCCTCCTGGCTCTTGATCGCTGCCTGGGCGCCGCACAGGGTGGGGGGCATCTCTGTGTGGGCCAGGACATACTCCTGAAGGGGGAAGGACAGGTTTTAATAAGAAGGGAAGGGGGGGGGGCATCTCTGTATGGGCCAGGACATACTCCTGAAGGGGTGGGGGGGGGAAGAGACAGGGACAGAGGGGTTAAATTTTAATTTAAATTTTTAGTAATTTTTATGCAAGTTTATTTTATTTTATGCATCTTTTTGGGGGGAATTTTTATGGATTTTTTTTTTTTAGGTCGTTGATTGTTTAGCAAAGAAAATAGCACATTGTCCACGTTATG
>NW_027648442.1:10000-15000 GCF_949987685.1 Ammodytes marinus
AACAAATTTAGAAACGAGAACCAAGTCAAAATAACTCTATTGAATGAGTTATAGGCATACAATCTCTTTTCTTTTTCTTTCTTGTCCATTATGTATTATACCTATACTCACTTGTATTTTGTAAATAAAATCCCTTAAATGTTGAAAGCCTCAGTTGTGAATTAGTTTATAACTGGAACAGCAGGACCTTAGGTATAGTGGTTTTTCTTCAAAGAGATGGTTTGTCCCCGGGGAGGTAAGTTCAGTATGATTCTACACGACGGCACATTACTGATTTAAAACACACACAACTTCATACAACTAACTTCTCTGTAAAGAGAGAATATGTTGATACACCTAATCTTTAAACTAAAGGAATAGGTCATAAATACCTTCCCAGATTAAACTAGATGTTTATATTCTGAAAATAGTATATTTGTTCTATTTTATTAGGAGGGTGGGTTACAAAATAAGTTTCTAATAACTTATACACAATATTGAAACCTTCCGTGAACACGGGAGAAGGATTTTCTGATAACAATATTAGAAAAGGTTTATAGTTTAGCGGAGGTCGACCTTATTATAAGCAGAGGTGACTCTGATAAAATAGGGATTTTTAAACACAGTGTTATATATTGGACATTGTACTTTATTTAGACGTAAAACTCAGGTTAGTCTAGAGGGTAAATGCCGCGCTTTTAAACAAGGAGACCGGGGTTTGCGTCTCTTACAGGGGACTATGGTGAGCGGAGAGTTTTCTTTATAGAGGAATGATAGACAATTAAAGCATTGTGCCACAAGTTGGTTACCAGGAGTTTGAGAGGACATAACTCATAGACTTTTGATAATAGCTTTTCATTTAGATTAGACCTGTATAGTCGAAATCGTAATACCACACACACTCTCTCTCTCTCTTACACACACACACACACTCACACTCACACACACACACACCCCCCACACACACACACACACACACTCACCCATGTCTCTCATCTTCTGATAGTCCTCCTCATAGTTCCGTATCTCGTTCTTGATGTTCTCGTGTTGACCCATCAGCCGCTCTGCCTCTGAAGAAGAGATAGAACAGTTATATAGATAGATAGATAGATAGATAGATAAATGGATAGATAGATAGATAGATAGATAGATAGATAGATAGATAGATAGAACAGTTAGATAGATAGATAGATAGATAGATAGATAGATAGACAGACAGACAGACAGACAGACAGACAGACAGACAGACAGACAGACAGACAGACAGACAGACAGACAGACAGACAGATAGATAGATAGATAGATAGATAGATAGATAGATAGATAGATAGATAGATAGATAGATAGATAGATAGATAGATAGATAGACAGACAGACAGACAGACAGACAGACAGACAGACAGACAGATAGATAGATAGATGGATATGCAGACAGACAGACAGTATATCCTCACATCCATTGATAGACAGACACACACACACACACACACACACACAGTAAGAGACAGACACACACACACACACACACACACACACACAGACCTGTCAGGGTGTTGGGCATGTCTTCTGAGGCGATGGCTGTCTGTGTGCGGGAGAGCCAGGACTGGAAGTCGTCTAGTTCTCTGAGGAACTGCTGCAGCTTCCTGGCTTCACCCAGAGACTCTTCTCTGGTCCTCAGCGTGTCCTTCATCTCCTCCCAGACGCCGTCAATCTCTGACAGACGCCCTGACAGACAGAGGGACAGGGAGGCAGGGGGACAGACAGACAGACAGGGAGGGAGGGAGAGAGACAGACAGGCAGGGGGACAGACAGGGAGGGAGGGAGGGAGAGGGACAGACAGGGAGAGGGACAGACAGGCAGGGAGAGAGACAGGCAGGGGGACAGACAGGCAGGGGGACAGGGAGGGAGGGGGACAGGGAGGGAGGGAGGGAGGGAGGGAGAGGGACAGACAGACAGACAGGGAGAGAGGGAGGGAGGGAGGGACAGACAGGCAGGGGGACAGACAGACAGGGAGGGAGACAGGGAGGGAGACAGACAGGCAGGGGGACAGACAGACAGACAGGGAGGGGGACAGGGAGGGAGACAGGGAGGGAGACAGACAGACAGGGAGAGAGACAGACAGGGAGGGGGACAGACAGACAGACAGGGAGAGAGACAGACAGACAGGGAGAGAGACAGGGAGGGAGACAGACAGACAGGGAGAGAGACAGACAGGGAGGGGGACAGACAGACAGGGAGGGGGACAGACAGACACACAGGGAGAGAGACAGACAGGGAGGGGGACAGACAGACAGGGAGGGAGGGAGAGAGACAGACAGACAGGCAGGGGGACAGACAGGGAGGCAGGGAGGGAGGGAGAGAGACAGGCAGGGAGGGAGGGAAGGAGAAATATATATGATTATAACAAGCTCACCCAGGAACAGCAGCTGGCGTCACTGTATCACTGGGTTGAAATGAATTCTAAAACAAAGTCTTATTTTGAAATGTCAGGGTTAAAAAAAATAAAAAAAATTGTCTTTTGTCTTTTTTTTCTCATTGCTCACTCCGCCTCCATCTTTAATCTCTTGTTTATTATATGTTCCTGGGTGAGCGTATACCCATGACAAAGGCATTAAGAAAAACTATATAAAAATAGCATTCTTTGCACTGATGGTCTGGTTTGCTGTTACATGTCATTTATGATCATCAGAGGAGAAATTAGACTGTTTCAGAAATATTTAAAAGTTCCTCGTAGAGACTTTAAACCCTTATTACATCACTAGTTACCTGTGATGGCCTGGTCTTTATTACATCACTAGTTACCTGTGATGGGCGTGGCCTGGTCTTTATTACATCATAAGGTTACCTGTGATGGCCTGGTCTTTATGACATCATAAGGTTACCTGTGATGGCCTGGTCTTTATGACATCATAAGGTTACCTGTGATGGCCTGGTCTTTATGACATCATAAGGTTACCTGTGATGGCCTGGTCTTTATTACATCACTAGTTTACCTGTGATGGGCGTGGCCTGGTCTTTATTACATCACTAGTTACCTGTGATGGCCTGGTCTTTATGACATCATAAAGTTACCTGTGATAGCCTTGGCCTGGTCTGGGTGCTGCTCTCCCAGCCTCTGAGCCTCTGCTCTCAGGTCCAACAGTTTGTCTTCTATAGCGGCGAGGTCTCTCTCCATCCCGGTGAGCTTACGCTGCAGAGCCATCACACCTGGGGGAGGAGGGGGGGGTACAGTCAGGTAAACAGCCAGGTTCATGAATACCAACATTTTTTGTTTTTTCTATCCATCTATTTGAAATGCAGGAGTAGGAGCCGCCCCTTGAGTTGGAAAGGTCTATTGATCGTGGCCAGACCCTCTATCGGTCTAGATATGGGTCTGGATTTCCAGGCTAATATATTTATTTATAATAAACACACACACACACACACACACACACACACACACACACACACACACACACACACACACACACACACACACACCCCCATACACACACACACACACACACACACCTGTGAGGTCATTGCCCAGCTCCTGTGTGGACTCGATGACTTTGGTCTTCTCTCGTATCCAGCTGTTGGTCTCCTTGCAGTCCAGGTGGTAGTTCTGGACCCCCAGAGCCGAGTTCAGAGATTCTTTCTTTAGATCCACCAGGTCACGGAACTGACTCCATCTAGTGGGGGGGGGGGGGGGGGGTTAGAGAGGGGGGGTTAGAACTGACTCCATCTAGTGGGGGGGAGGGGGGCAAGAGGGGGGGTTAGAACTGACTCCATCTAGTGGACAAGGGCAGGTTAGAGAGGGGGGGGGGGGGGTGTGTGTGTGTGTCTGTCTGTCTGTCTGTCTGTCTGTCTGTCTCCCTGTCTGTCTGTCTGTCTCCCTCCCTCCCTGTCTGTACCTGTTATTGAGTTTGTCCTGTTGTGTCTTGATGTCTGTCTGTCTATCTATATATCTCCCTCCCCCCCCTCCCTCCCCTCCCTCCCTCCCTACCTCCCTGTCTGTCTGTCTGTCTGTCTGTCTGTCTGTCTACCTGTTATTCAGTTTGTCCTGTTGTATCTTGATGTCTGTCTCACTGGGATGCCTCCCTCCCTCCCTGTCTCCCTCCCTCCCTGTCTGTCTGTCTGTCTGTCTGTCTATCTATCTATATATCTCCCTCCCCCTCCCTCCCTCCCTCCCTCCCTCCCTCCCTCCCTCCCTGTCTGCCTGTCTGTCTGTCTCTGTACCTGTTATTCAGTTTGTCCTGTTGGATCTTGATGTCTGTCTCACTGGGATGTCCCTCTCTCTCTCCCTCCCTCCCTCCCTCCCTCCCTCCCTGTCTGTCTCCCTCCCTGTCTGTCTCCCTCCCTCCCTCCCTCCCTGTCTGTCTCCCTCCCTGTCTGTCTCCCTCCCTCCCTCCCTGTCTGTCTGTCTGTCTCCCTCCCTCCCTGTCTCTCCCCTGTCTGTCTGTCTCCCTCCCTGTCTGTCTGTCTGTCTGTCTGTCTGTCTCTCCCTCCTCCCTCCCTCCCTCCCTCCCTCCCTCCCTGTCTGTCTGTACCTGTTATTCAGTTTGTCCTGCTGGATCTTGATGTCTGTCTCACTGGGATGTCCGCTGTGGATCAGCTGTCGGGCGATCTGGTTCACCACGGCAACGCGAGACGCCTGGTTATTGGTCTCTGGCTCCAGACTCTCAAACCTGAACACACACACACACACACACACACACACACACACACACACACACACACACACACACACACACACACACACACACACACACACACACACACACACACACACACACACACACACACACACACACACACACACACACACACACACACACACACACACACACACACACACACACACACACACACACACACACACACACACAGGGAGAGAGAGACACATTTTCTGTGTCAATCAATAACTATGCATGTGGTAAAAAGCCGCAGCGCGATGTTACAGTTCACTCTGTAAGCCTTATGTCACGGCTTCGTTTCGTTCATTTACTTACTGATCAATAAGTTTACTTATTTAACGAGTT
>NW_027648441.1:0-10000 GCF_949987685.1 Ammodytes marinus
TCTCCCTCTCTCTCCCTCCCTCCCTCTCTCTCTCCCTCCTTCCCTCTCTCTCCCCCCTCCCCCTCTCTCTCTCTCCCTCTCCCTCTCTCCTTCCCTCTCTCCTTCCCTCTCTCCCCCCTCTCCCTCCTTCCCTCTCTCTCTCTCCCTCCCCCTCTCTCCCTCCTTCCCCCTCTCTCCCTCCCTCTCTAACTCGCTCCCTTCTGACCCATTGCCTCTCTCTCTCGATGGTTAAGTAGACAGTATGTAGTATATACATGTTGAGTATGTAGGAGGGAGGACGTTAGTAGGGCTTTTACAACACAGCCTGAGGCTTTCTATTGGTCCACGCAGTCACACATTATGCACCCAACCCCTAAACCCCTAACCCTCCCTGCGTTCCGAATCGCATACTCTTTCTTTTTTCTATTCTACATACTACATCCGACGATAAAAAGAATCTAGTTAGGATGCAGTAGGCATACTATTGGGACATACTTTTCTCTCTTATTTCATCATAACATTGCTCCTTGATCTTGCCTCTTGCTTTTATATCCGTCTCATCCCTGTTTGTTTTCATATGGAGGCTTCGTCGATGTGACGTCACTTCACGTGCGCACTGGATTGTGGGTCAGAATCGCCCAAATAGGATGCAGTTTTCAACACTAACAATCTTGGCCGGATGAAGTAGGACATCCGGGTACTTCTAACCATCCTAAATCTGGCCACAAGAATCGGGACATCCTAAATCTTTTTTCTACAAACTATATAGTAGAAAGTATGAGATTCGGAAGACAGGGCCTGTGACCCTTGGACCAACTGAGTCGAACCTATTCAAATCAAAGCCAGCTCTGAGGCAGCTAGCCGCACTGCTAACGGAAATTTAACCCTAAAACTGTCTCCATGCCGACAGCACCCTTACTTGGTCGGCAGGGTTACCTAAGCTCGGTGACATCATAGCAGCTACAGCCAATCAACGGGCTGGATTGTGATGTCACTCTCCTCGCGGCGAGCACCCCATGACTGTTTAACACTGACTCAGAAAGGGTTAACCCTTAAAACTCCATCTCCCAGAATCCTTAGCTGTTCCTCTGGCCAGGGTAACGTTACCATGGGGACCACAGTACAGCAATGCATGATGGGACTGTTTACTACCTTCACTTCTCAGACCACACTGGCATTCAGGGAGCAGAGGTGAGAAATCGTTAGGCAAGTCTACGAAGAGAGATAGACGTTTATTCAGAGTGAGCGGAGCCCATCGCTGCAGCATCAAAACACACACACACACACACACTCAGACACACAGACACACACACACACTCAGACAGACACACACAGACAGACACACACACACAGACACACTCAGACAGACACACACACACACAGACACAGACAGACACACACATTACCTTGGTGTAAACACACACACTCAGACAGACACACACTCAGACAGACACACACACACAGACACACACACACACACTCAGACAGACACACACACACACACACACTTAGACACACACACTCAGACAGACACACACACACACACTCAGACACACACACACACTCAGACACACACACACACTCAGACAGACACACACACAGACAGACACACACACAGACACACACTCAGACAGACACACACACACACACGCGTTACCTTGGTGTAAACACTAGGGGTGGGAAAAATAAGCGATTTTCCGATTAATCACAATTCTCTCTCGAACGATTCCGAATCGATTCATAAAAGTTAATAATCGATTTAATAAAAAAAATAATATTTTTTTTAATTATTTTTTTTACTAGTAGGGGAAGGTGGGGTGATTTGTGCATTTTGGAAGTTGCAAAACCCCTTGTTTCTAGAAAACCGTGGAAGAAATTGGAAATGTGACCACATATTTAAGAAGAGCCATCCATTTGACTCATCCTGTAAAGAAGGGAGACACAAGGAATAAGATATAAGCACATTTAAGCTCAAAAAACTGTGTTTTGCCTTTCAAAGTAAAATTTCCATGATCAAGGTTTTTTGATTATTGTGTCTGAACAATTATAGACACGTTTGAAAACATTTGACACATGTTTTAGTGCTTTGGTATGCTACACTTTGAGTCTATATAGTTAGCACAATGTCAACCCTAAATTGCTGCATCATGCCTATTATCCAAAATTCTGGGGATGGGGTGATTTGTGCGCAAGGGCCTGGGTGAGTTATAAGTAAGTAAGTAAGTAAAATGTATTTATAAAAGCACATTTATGACAGTTTGCACTGTCCAAAGTGCTGTACATAGTGCATTCAGTAGGTAAACAATGAAGGTAAAATAACAATAACCAAAATAAAAGACGTAAAGCCCATACATCCACATAAACACAGATAGTAGTGCAGAGGTAAGTAAGTAGTGCAGAGGTTAATGGGGAGGAAACACCAGGGTGTACATATGGGTTTTGAGCCTTGATTTAAAGGCAGAAATGTAGGGGGAATCACATTTGTCAGGTGGCAGTTGGTTCCACAAGCACGGAGCAACTAGTGCAAAGTACATTTCTGAGAGTTGTGCCAGTGGCATGGCTGTATACGCTGGTCACCAAAAGAAAGTGATTGTCTACAGTAGCTCAGAAGAGAGTGACATCTCAATTCCACTTAACGACACCACTGATGAGAGTTCAGATGGCCAGAAAGATGATGATGGTGACTTTGTCATTGTGACACAATGACGCACAAATCACCCCACTACGTGGGGTGATTTGTGCGACAAGACAACTTTTTTTCCGAAAGCTATATTTCTTAAACAGTTTATTCCAGATCCAAAGTTTTTATTGCCAGGGATGCACAACATCCTGAAATATATGTACATATTTGAGTTGGAGACATAACTGTCAAGGCCTCACTTTAAAATCACTTTGAGTAAAAAGTTGCACAAATCACCCCACCTTCCCCTATTTAATATTAGTATTTCCTGCACCACACACACGTGCGAGTTGTTAAAAGTGGCGACAAAAGGGCAGAGAGCAGCAAACCATATGACCTGACCTGGCTTTGTGTCTGTTTAGGTTTGTGTATGAGAGCTGAATTCCAAGCCAAACCTTTTGTACAATGTGTTGAAATGACATAGAAAATAATAGAATAGAAATCCTATAGAAACATGATTCACCAGAGTAGAAAGAAAATTAACCTGAATCGGTTTAGTTTTTACATACTTCCATATTGTGTTGAAAGCTGCATTGATTATTGAACTGTTCATAGAAAGTCATATTTGTGACAAGAAAAGCTTGTCTCTTAATATAATATTAGAGAAGACAATTCATCTGTTGATTGTCTTTAATGATTATCACAAAAGTAGGAAGTGATTAGCAAACTCTGAGTAGCAAACTCAGATGTGCATATAAATATATTTTTGAAAATCACACACAGGTATATAGTACGTAAAAAAGAAAAAATTGCATCGAGATGCATCGAGAATCGATTTTGAATCGAATCGTTGACCTCGAATCGAATCAAATCGTGAGGTGCCAAGAGATTCCCACCCCAAGTAAACACACAGACACACACACGCGTTACCTTGGTGTAAACACACACACAATCAGACAAACACACTCAGACAGACACACACACACACGTTACCTTGGTGTAAACACACACTCACAATCAGACAAACACACTCAGACAGACACACACACACACGTTACCTTGGTGTAAACACACACACAATCAGACAAACACACACACAATCAGACAAACACACACACAATCAGACAAACACACACACACGTTACCTTGGTGTAAACACACACACACTCAGACAGACACACACACACACACGTTACCTTGGTGTAAACACACACACACACTCAGACAGACACACACACACGTTACCTTGGTGTAAACACACACACACACACACACACACACACGTTACCTTGGTGTAAACACACACACACACACACACACACACGTTACCTTGGTGTAAACACACACACACACACTCAGACAAACACACTCAGACAAACACACTCAGACAGACACACACACGTTACCTTGGTGTAGGGAGCGTCTAGCATGGCCTCGATGTCCAGGTCATCAGACATGGTGCTGCTACGGAGAGAGGGAGGGAGGGGGGAGAGGGAGGAGGGGGAGGGGGGGGGGAGAGGGAGAGAGGGAGAGAGGGAGAGGGGGAGGGGGAGAGAGGGGGGGAGAGAGAGAGACACACACACACAGGGAGAGAGAGAGAGGGAGGGGGGGAGAGAGAGGGGGGGGAGAGGGAGAGGGAGAGGGGGGGAGAGGGAGAGAGAGACAGAGAGAGAGAGACACAGGGAGAGAGAGAGACAGAAACGCAAAACGTTATTGATCTTCATAAACATGTGTAACCTGTAACGTCTAAACCTCTGCTGGCTCATAAACACTGCGCAGGTTTGGTGCGCAGCCTTTAAAACAAACGGCTGATTCTCGCGACATAACAATACTAATGATGACGGACTGGATTAGTTAGATTGAATAGTTAGCCGGTCCGCTGGCGCTGACCAGGTTCACGAGTTCACGTGAGTGTGTGACCCGGATGGAACTGGTCTGAGCTAAGCGTTAGCCACCTAGCTCAGTGTCCTGCTAACGACGTTTGGACCGTTAACCGTAAAACTCCCGGTCATAATTCCGCTTTGTACGCCACACTAGCACCATGACGTCAGCTCTCTACCCTGACGTAAGCCACGGGCCTTCACGGGAGCCGGTAAGCTTCAGGTGAGCTGCACCTGAGCGCTGTAATCGTTGTAATGCTAACGGCTAGCCGCTAGCTCCGTAGGCCCCTGCTGGCCTGGCGGGGTTTCCCGGTGTTTACCGCCTCCGGTAGCGGCTAAAGAGCTCGAGGCTCGCGCTCTCACCTTCAGGGATCCACCGGGTCGACGGTAAACGGTGTGACGTCAGGCTCGGTCGGTAACGGGCGCTAATCGGTCGGTGCCTCGCGACGTCTCTGCTCGTTTCTGTCTGTGGCGCGTGAAGGGAAACAGCTGCTATCGCGAGACTGGAGCGGCGAGATCATAACACAGCGGCCGGAAGTACGTAGCTCGGAAAAATAATTCAAACGATTAAAAAGACGATTTATCTTCCAACCCAGTAAAGCTCCTGATGTCTAGGGTTAGGGTTAGATAGGTTTATCTTTATTAAACATGTTTACTGGTTATATTATTAACCAACCCAGTAAAGCTCCTGAGGGTTAGGGTTAGATAGGTCTTTAAACATGTTTACTGGTTATGGTTATTAGGGTTAGGGTTAGATAGATGTATCTTTAAACATGTTAGGGTTAGGGTTAGATAGGTCTTTATTAAACATGTTTACTGGTTATATTATTAACCAACCCAGTAAAGCTCCTGAGGGTTAGGGTTAGATAGGTCTTTAAACATGTTTACTGGTTATGGTTATTGGGTTAGATAGGTTTATCTTTATTAAAAATGTTTACTGGGTTATAGTACAGGCATTTTGTGAGAAAATATGGGTGGACCTCTCAAAAATTGCAACATAAACCATTCCAACTGTTTTTGACTCATGAATATGTAATTAATAACATACTAAAAGTCTTAAGGAATCCATGTGGTGGAAAGTTATTTTCTAAGGGGTTTCTTAACCATACCTTTATGTCAATGTTCGGCTTCCTAAAGTACTGTTTTATGGTAGAGGGGATATGTGCCAAATTGTTAACCTTTTCAGAGAAGCATGAAACTTGGTACACTTATACAGTTTGGGGCCCTGAGCATTTTCAGATATTTAGCCATTGCAAAATTGAATCATGGTTGCCGTGGAGACCATTTTACTTTCCGCCATAGCCTAATTATGCATTTTTCATCACAACTCCTGAACCAAACATAATACCACATAACTAGTGATGTCTACCCCCATGTTTTCATGGTCAGGGATTACTATGATACCACATACAACATCATAGACGGTTAAGGTCAATAGTTAAGGGTGAATCCAATGTTAATTTTTATTTATTTATACATACATTCTTTTCTGATATCCACAAATCGTTCATTACTGTCCAAATCAACCGACAACTTTGTTTAACAAGAGATATGGTACAATGCATGTGCAAATAAATGATTAACTATGAAGTCATAATATTCATTTGATTTAATTTTCTTGCCATAAATGTATTAAACGTTTTCAAGATAACAATGTCAAGTTATTTTTGGGTAATTTTTGCCTTTATTAGTTAGAGAGAGAGAGAGAGAGAGAGAGAGAGAGAGAGAGAGAGAGAGAGAGAGAGAGAGAGAGAGAGAGAGAGAGAGAGAGAGATCAGAACCATAGGACCCGACAGCAGACCTGGAACTCATATGGAAAACTGCCATCCTGTTTGTCTCACAAAGGCAAGAGGAAGTGATAATGATTTTCTATGCAGCCGTTGTGCACATTATGACAGAGAAGATGCTAGGATTGGATTTGCATTGAAAGAGTCCTTAATTGCCTGATTCTGCCTGATGCACTTGTTGTAACTCCCCATTAGCTGCAAGGAGATCCAAAATACTATGATGAAGAGATGTCATCAGCAGATGATACCTGCTGGAGATCGTTTATAAAACTCTGGTGTCAATTAAGTTGCTGCAATATATGCAAAGCCCATGGAGGGATGTCTGCAGAGAAGGCTTGCCATTCTGATGTGATTCCAGAATAAGATGACTTCTCAAATGCAAAACTGTATCCTTAAAATCCATTGGTAGACATATTTAGCAAGTTTCTGAGAATTGGGAACTTCACCTTGAAACAATATCAGAAATGCTTCCTTTCATGGCAGTATCAGGGCATAATCTCTACACAAAATCAGCTCACATCTACAGTATGTGCAGACAGGGCCGCCCATAAGGGGTAGAAAGTGTGAAAGCTTTCTAGGGCCCAGCCACTTGGGGGGCCCATGGTCTTTGGAAGCCAATAACCTACCTAGATAACCTTTATTTTTAGATTTTTATGTCAATATCTATTCAGAGTTGGGTGTTTACACAGAGCCGCGGCTCCGCTTAAGGCCATTTAAAAAGCAGCAGAAAAGCTACTTGTGTCTGGGTGTGGTTGTGAAAAGTATTTGGACCCCATGAAAAAACAGGTTGGGTACCTTTTGTAGTTCTTCTACATTCTTATAAACTGGACAGGCTAGTTACTCTGTCATTGTCCTGAGTCTACAAACAGGTTTAAATTCTCTCTCTCCATAAAGTACATTTTTGTGAAAAAGAATTTCCCTTTGGGGACAATAACTTCTAAAGGCTTTCACATAAGTCTTCAGGTTGACACGGCCAGCCAGGTCTGACCAGTTTTTCAGAAACCTGGCCAATCGACCAACCAGCCGGGTCATACCACAATGAAGCTGACGAGCAGCATCCTCCTGTTTTACTTATTGTAACCACCAAGGTCCTGCTTTCTGTATTGTTTCTAAAAGTAAAAATGAAAATAGACCTTAAAAAGTTCTTAATGCAAAGAAAGATACAAGGCACAAAGAAGTTGGAAATAACTGAAGGAACAGATTTGAGTTCAAAGATTAAGAACTTTTTTGTAATGATTTCAGTAATGATTTCAGTGCTTTTGCAGTGAGAGCAGAATGAACTAAGCCTAAATGTTGCAACCAAACATAGGCCAACTTTATAGTTTTGAGGGTAGGTTGGTTTGGTTATTCATTTAGAGAACCGCCTTTTTTTCTGTTTTGTGTGAAGAATCTGTTGTTGATGTTAATTTTTAAGTGTTATTTATTTCAACAATTTCAAATGATTTATTGTCATGTACAAAAGAGTGCAATATTTGGTGCAGCCAATTAGTGTAAATGTATCTTATACCAGAAACTAGTAGCATAGAAAACGTGCAAATTGTGAAAAAACTTTTAGATTGCTTTAGTGGATACTAAAGAAGAACAATCAGTGCGTTTCCATGCAGACTCATAATCACACCAGACCATCACGGCAGTGGCAAAGTGGGCAGGGAGGTCGCCTCTGGAGTGCAGGGTCGGTGGTTGGATCCCCCGTCTCCCCGCCACATGTCCAAGTGTCCCTGGGCAAAGAGACACTGAACCCTAAATGTCTCCTGATAGTTAGCTTGCACCCTGCGTGGTAGCTGCTGCTGCTATCGCTGTATGAATGCGAGTGTGAATGGGTGAATGTGTACAAAACAATGTAAAGCGCTTTGGGTCTGTGAAAAACCAGGGAAAAGAGCTTTATAAGTGGAGAACATTTACCATTCACACACACGCTGATCTCTGCAGCTAACTCACAGGTTAAAGTCAGAGTCAGTGATTCTGGAGAACGCTTCATGTCAAAACCACTTGTCCGTTCTGTGTGCGCATTGACAAAACAATCCAGTGTTGATACACCGCCTAGGCTCTGTAAACTGGCATGTAAACAAAGGGGCCGCCATAGCAACATGCCCGCTGACAGGTAGCAGACCATGAGGAGATATTCACTGATCTGACTCAATATAAACAGGATCAGATCTGCACATTTCAAAATAAAAGTCCATCTGAGTTTCAAACACATTCAGTCTCTGTGATGTCATAAGGCCTTGATGACATCACCGGTCTGTGGGCCAATCAGAGGTCGTCCTGCTCCGCTCGCTCTCTGGACGAAACCCACCGGCTCACTATCACTTCCTGTTCACACAGAGAACACACACACACACACACACACGCGCGCACACACACACACACACACACACACACACACACACACACACACACACACACACACACACACACACACACACACACACACACACACACACACACACACACACACACACACACACACACACACACAGAAACACAAGCAAATACTTAATATTTCAAATAGAAAATATTAATAAAACAAAAATTGTCATGTGCATTCACCACAAGAAACAGACAGACAGGCAGACAGGCAGACAGACAGACAGACAGACAGACAGGCAGACAGGCAGACAGACAGACAGACAGACAGACAGACAGGCAGACACAGATGGACAGGCAGACAGGCAGGCAGACAGACAGACAGGCAGACACAGATGGACAGGCAGACAGGCAGGCAGACAGACAGACAGGCAGACACAGATGGACAGGCAGGCAGACAGACAGAGAGACGCACAGACTGACAGACAGACAGATAGGCAGACACAGATAAACAGACAGACAGACAGACAGACAGTTTGTTACCTGAACCTTCAGTGCGCTCAGACAGACAGGTGAGTCCAGCTCCTGCTCTGATTGGTCGGCGGGGTGGATGATGTAACACAGCATCAGCTCCTGGTAACAGGGGGGGAAATGAGACAGACATGAATATAATCACAATAGACTTTAGACTCCTGTCCCCAAAGAGACATGATAAACATGAATATAATTGATTGATTGATTGATTGATTGATTGATTGATTGATTAAATTTTATTTCAGACATATCAAAAAAGAAAAATTAAAAGCATGAAAATACAATAAAATAATATGTTCAAATGATTTCACAAATAAAAATAAACAAAAAATAAACAAATAACATATTGAATCGATATGCCTGAAATGGAGTAGGAAGAAGTATAAACGTATTTGATCCTACCCCTTTTCCACAGCTCAATAACTTTATAATCATTTTTATATATATATATATTTTTTTTAATATATTTATACAATCCATATAGAGACTTTAGACTTCTGTCCCCAAAGAGACATGATAAACATGAATATAATCACAACAGACTTCAGACTTCTGTCCCCAAAGAGAAATGATTCTCCTCTTCAGAGTGGAGGAATGGGCCGCACGCCGACAGGTAATACCAGACAAACACAAGAAGATAACATGCAGAATATATAGACAGAGTGGGGCTGGGGGGGTTTATCTCTGCCTTTAGTTGAGGGCTGCTATGGCTGCAGGCAGGCAGGCACACACACACACACACACACACACACACACACACACACACACACACACACACACACACACACACACACACACACACATACATATTACATTATTATTAAGTACATAGTAAATGTTCTGTCTGTAAATGTAACTGTTAACTGTTCATGGCTCTGCATCAGTGGTGGAGA
>NW_027648441.1:32166-37166 GCF_949987685.1 Ammodytes marinus
TTTGTTTTTTTATTTATTTATTTCCTTTTTTATTGCTCAATTGTTTTATTTTGTTTTATTTATGTTTGTATTATTATTTTTTTAACCATGTTCAATAAAGACTAATAATAATAATAATAATAATAATTGTGTCCTTGGGCAAGACACTTCACCCACCTTGCCTTGTGTGAATGTGTATGACTGCTGTATGTTTGAGGTGGTGGTCTGAGGGGCCGTAGGCGCTGAATGGCAGCCACGCTTCCGTCAGTCTGCCCCAGGGCAGCTGTGGCTACTATGGTAGTTTACCACCACCAGTATGACTGTGTGTGAATGAATGGAACCTGGAACCCTGTAAAGAGCTTTGAGTGCTTTGAAAAGAGCTAGATAAATCCTATCCATTATTATAATCCATTGAGATTGTAGATGTCAACGCTCCCTTGCTAACCCCTCCCTTTGTGGGAGAATTTACAGAAGCTACGGTGGCCTTCAAGGACAAGAAGCTATAGTTACTAAAGATGGCATCATCCACCACTGCCTCAAGTCTTTCCACAATATCAAGTGATGAGGTGAAGATGTATTTAGTTATTTATTCTATAGTACTTCTTCTTCTTGGCCCACTGTATATAAAAACGTGTAAGGCAGTCTATGGTAGGCCTACTTTCCCAAAATGATCAACAAATGAATGAGCTATAGGCTATACATTCTTTCTGTTTTTTTTAAATATTTTATACTATTGTTGTCGTGGAAACAAAACAGGCTCATAATTAATACATAGTGAAAGAATGGTCCAGAACACGTTTTTTTTTCTCTTTTGTTTTTCAATTAACTTTATTGCACAATTTTCACATAAATGAACAGTAAGCTACTCCATATATCTTATCAGCTGATATAATATAATATAGACGTGTATACATGTTTATTGAATAATACAAATAAACAGTACAATACTATTTAAAAAATACATAAATAATAATAAACCTAGAATGGTCCAGACCACTTTTTTTTATTATATATTTTATTGACAATCAGCAATATAACAACAGCCAGGCGGTACAGAAATGGCAGATATACAAAAATACAAAATGCAGCATTGAGTTAATTAACAATATTGTATAAAGCACACAGTGTTCTAATAGCTTTCTTATTTCTAGAATATATATTTTAAGAATGGTCCAGAACACACGAGACCACAGACGGCCTGATGGCCAACAGCTGACGTCACCCGTGGAAGTGACGTCAGCCGCCGTTAAACCGGAGGAACGTTCCGCCGTGTCCGTCGGAAGGATTTGAACGCGACACCATCGCGACGGTTTGGACGCAGCCGTTTGAAGCCGAAACTCCGCGAGGAAGATGAGCACCAAGCAGGTGACGTGCAGGTGAGTCCGTCTGTCCGTGTGTGTGTATATGTATGTATGTGTGTGAGTGTGTGGTCTGTGTGTGTTGTGTGTGTGTGTTGTGTTGTGTGTGAGTGTGTGGTCTGTGTGTGTTGTGTGTGTTGTGTGTGTGTGACACAGATCATGGCCGCGCGCAGGGCTAATGTTTTTAGCTCTTTGTAGCTACCTGTTAGCTCGTGTTCCCGCTGTCAGTGTTAAACCTAGCGTAACGTTATCTGATCGTTCTGACTCACGGGAGGGCGGACACAATAATGAGAAACACACACACGGTCACAAAGCCCGCTAACCACACACATGCTTTAGACATAGCTTTCAGATGACATTGCGAATTGCCAGTTGAATGGTGGCTGCTATTACATCTACGTTGCCCACCATCTCTACCATTGTGTCCTTGAGCAAGACACTTAACCCCAAACTGCTCCAGGGGCGCTGTACTGTGGCTGACCCTGTGTGAGGACCCCCTCTGGAGTGTGTGTGTGTGTGTGTGTGTGTGTGTGTGTGTTACTGTGTGTGTGTGTGTGTGTGTGTGTGTGTGTGTGTGTGTGTGTGTGTGTGTATTACTGTGTGTGTGTGTGTGTGTATTAATGTGTGTGTGTGTGTGTGTGTGTGTGTGTGTGTGTGTGTGTGTGTGTGTGTGTGTGTGTGTGTGTGTGTGTGTGTGTGTGTGTGTGTGGTAATTGTCTTTGGTGCCAAAGATGAACAATTAAAAGTCAGCGCACAGCTTACATCCATTATGCTAGAAACTACACCCCAAGCCAGAAATCTTGGTGTTGTCGTAGACTCCGACTTGAATTTCAAGAAACACATTAAATCAATTAATAAGTCTGAGTCAGCATACTACCACCTTAAGAACATATCAATAATTAAAGGGCTTATGTCTCAGCAAGATTTAGAAAAACTTGTCCATGCATTTATCTTTAGTAGACTTGACTACTGTAACAGTGTCCTTGCTGGCCTTCCAAAAAAATCTATCAGACAGCTTCAGCTAATTCAGAACGCTGCTGCTCGAGTCCTCACTAGGACCAAAAAAGTGGATCACATTACCCCAGTTCTGAGGTCTTTACACTGGCTTCCTGTCACTCAAAGAATTGATTTCAAAATACTGATGTCGGTTTATAAAGCACTAAATGGTTTAGCGCCAAAATACATTACTGATATGCTGATACGTTATGAACCGTCCAGAGCCCTTAGGTCAGGGCTATTCAATTAGTTTAGAATGTGGGCCGGTTGGTGGAAATGATCCAAAATGAGGGGCCAGAAAAAAATGCCTAAAATTGATGATCACCACATCAATAGCTACATATACTGTAAAACACTACAACGACATAGGAGTGCATATATTGTCTTTGTTTTATCAAATAGAGTTCACCAGCTTATCAGAAAAATCCCTATTTGATTAACATAGGCTGCCTGTTGTTTAAGTGTTTAACAATCTTATCAGTTCAGGAAAACACAATAGGTTAACTCTTCAACAGCTTATCAAAATACATAGAAATAAATGTACTCTAAGTGCAACAGCTTATCAAAATACAGGTAGGCCTAGGTTTACTAAGAGTGCAACAGCTTATCAAAAAACATATAAATAAATGTAGGCTACTCTAAGTGCAACAGCTTACAGTGTTTCCCCCAGAAAATCTCTTAGACAAGGGGTCACTGTCCAGGGTCATGGGAGGCGCAGCGCGCCGCGGCAAAAATTTTGGCTGTATTTTGCTCAAAGATGCCAATGCACAGTACAGAAATAAACAACTGCTTATTTGAATACAAAAAAACTACAGACACTGACTTTACAGTTGTGCAATTTTGTTTGCTATGTGAAGGTACAAATTTTGTGCAAACATGCAAAGTTCTACTGGTGCAATATTATGCAGACACACTAAATACAAATAATGGACCATACACTTACACTGCGGTACAATCGCGCCCGCAAAGCTGCATACACAGAGCAGCTGATAGAGAAAAGCTTGGAGACACATGTGCACATTTATTTACTGCAGATCGCGGCCTTTCGTGCAGTTATGACCATGTAAAAGCACACATCACACGAGCTAGTACATTGATGGTGCACCACTAAAAAAAAAAAGTTTTTTTTTTTTTTTTCTTTTTTTTGGTTCGGTCGGTAGTCAAGGCGGGGGCCAATAAATATTCCTTCGCGGGCCGCACCTGGCCCGCTGGCCGCCTATTGAATAGCCCTGCCTTAGGTCGTCTGGGACAGGTTTACTTACAGTCCCCAGAGTTAGGACTAAACAAGGAGAAGCAGCTTAGCTTTTAGTTTTTATGCACCAAATATCTGGAACAAACTCCCAGAGAACTTGAGGTCTGCTGCAACTCTCAGCTCTTTTAAATCAAGTCTGAAGACTTTTCTGTTTCCATTTTAACCTGTACTTTTTATTTTATTTACTTCTTTTTATTTGCTTTTAAATGTTTTATAATGTGTTTTATGTATTCTAATCTTGCCCCTGTAAAGCACTTTGAGTGGCCTTGTGTGTGCATTGTGCTGTAGAAATAAATTTGCCTTGTGTGTGTGTGTGTCAGGTACTTCCTCCACGGTGTGTGTATTAATGTGTGTGTATTAATGTGTGTATTAATGTGTGTATTACTCTGTGTGTGTCAGGTACTTCCTCCACGGTGTGTGTATTAATGTGTGTGTATTAATGTGTGTATTACTCTGTGTGTGTCAGGTACTTCCTCCACGGTGTGTGTATTAATGTGTGTATTAATGTGTGTATTACTCTGTGTGTGTATTAATGTGTGTATTACTCTGTGTGTGTATTAATGTGTGTATTACTCTGTGTGTGTATTAATGTGTGTATTACTCTGTGTGTGTATTAATGTGTGTATTACTCTGTGTGTGTGTGTCAGGTACTTCCTCCACGGTGTGTGTCGGGAGGGCAGCCGCTGTCTGTTCTCTCACGACCCGAACAACAGCAAACCTTCAACCATCTGCAAGTTCTACCAGAGGGGAGTGTGTGCTTATGGAGAGCGCTGCAGGTCTGTCTGTCTGTCTGTCTGTCTGTCTGTCTGTCTGTCTGTCTGTCTGTCTGTCTGTCTGTCTGTCAGTCAGTGAATATCTCCTCATGATCCACTACCTGTCTGTCTGTCTGTCTGTCTGTCTCCTCATGATCCACTACCTGTCTGTCTGTCTGTCTGTCTGTCTGTCTGTCTGTCTGTCTGTCTGTCTGTCTGTCTGTCTGTCTGTTCTGTCTGTCTGTTCTGTCTGTCTGTTCTGTCTGTCTGTCTGTCTGTCTGTCTGTCTGTCTGTCTGTCTCCTCATGATCCACTACCTGTCTGTCTGTCTGTCTGTCTGTCTGTCTGTCTCCTCATGATCCACTACCTGTCTGTCTGTCTGTCTGTCTGTCTGTCTGTCTGTCTGTCTGTCTCCTCATGATCCACTACCTGTCTGTACTGAAACTGTGATTTTGACAAAAAGCCATTTTGCTGATCCACACGGCCGTGTAGCGTTTAAGAGTCTGTTGTGACCTGTGTGTGTGTGTGTGTGTGTGTCTCTGTCTCTGTCTCTGTGTGTGTGTGTCTCTCTCTGTCTCTGTGTGTGTGTGTGTGTGTGTGTGTGTGTGTGTGTGTGTGTGTGTGTGTGTGTGTGTGTGTGTGTGTGTGTGTGTTTAGGTATGA
>NW_027648441.1:42166-59666 GCF_949987685.1 Ammodytes marinus
TGTTTCTAGAAAACCGTGGAAGAAATTGGAAATGTGAGCACATATTTAAGAAGAGCCATCCATTTGACTCATCCTGTAAAGAAGGGAGACACAAGGAATAAGATATAAGCACATTTAAGCTAAAAAAAAAACAGTTTTTGCCTTTCAAAGTAAAATTTCCATGATCAAGGTTTTTTGATTTTTTTTTTTTTTCTTTTTTTAACCTTTATTTATACAGGTAAATCCCATTGAGACCGAAGACTCTTTTGCAAGGGAGACCTGTTGTCCTTTCCCACGTTACCATTCACACACACATTCATACACCGATAGCAGGCTAACTATCGACATTATTGTGTCTGAACAATTATAGACAAGTTTGAAAACATTTGACACGTTTTAGTGCTTTGGTATGCTACACTTTGAGTCTATACAGTTAGCACGATGTCAGCCCTAAATTGCTGCATCATGCCTATTATCCAAAATTCTGGGGTTGGAGTGATTTGTGCCACAGGGCCTGGGTGTGTTTCCTTCAATCTTTGTAAAATATTTACTTTATTTACTTTAAATAAACCTTAAATAAGTGATTGTCTTATGGATTTGTCTTGCATTACAGTTTATGAGATATATATCAATGGCACAATTTACCCCATGGGATTCTCTCTTGTGGCACAACTTACACCACACCGGGGGCAAGTTGTGCCACAAGACAACTTTTTTTCCGAAAGCTATATTTCTTAAACAGTTTATTCCAGATCCAAAGTTTTTATTGCCAGGGATGCACAACACCCTGAAATATATGTACATATTTGAGTTGGAGACTTTACTGTCAAGGCCTCACTTTAAAATCACTTTGAGTAAAAAGTGGCACAACTTAGGCCACTCTCCCCTAATAACTGTAGTAATATCAACTACTATTAACAGTCAAGAGATGACCAATGCCTCTGCTATTGGTGTCAGGGGGAACTGTCAAGTGTGAATTAATCCAATGTATTACAACACACCGGCTGCTGCTGTTAATATGCTATGAGGCTATAAGGCTATAAGGCTATAAGGCTGTAAGGCTATAAGGCTGTAAGGCTGTAAGGCTGTAAGGCTGTAAGGCTATAAGGCTATAAGGCTATAAGGCTATAAGGCTGTAAGGCTGTAAGGCTGTAAGGCTGTAAGGCTGTAAGGCTGTAAGGCTATAAGGCTATAAGGCTATAAGGCTATAAGGCTATAAGGCTATAAGGCTATAAGGCTATAAGGCTGTAAGGCTGTAAGGCTGTAAGGCTGTAAGGCTGTAAGGCTGTAAGGCTGTAAGGCTGTAAGGCTGTAAGGCTGTAAGGCTGTAAGGCTGTAAGGCTGTAAGGCTGTAAGGCTGTAAGGCTGTAAGGCTATAAGGCTATAAGGCTATAAGGCTGTAAGGCTGTAAGGCTGTAAGGCTGTAAGGCTGTAAGGCTGTAAGGCTGTAAGGCTGTAAGGCTGTAAGGCTGTAAGGCTGTAAGGCTGTAAGGCTGTAAGGCTGTAAGGCTGTAAGGCTGTAAGGCTGTAAGGCTGTAAGGCTGTAAGGCTGTAAGGCTGTAAGGCTGTAAGGCTGTAAGGCTGTAAGGCTGTAAGGCTGTAAGGCTGTAAGGCTACCTCCGGGGCAGCAATGCATCTCACTCAACATGATTGCTGGAATAAAAAAATTAAAAAAAATCGGCAATGTGCTATAATCGGCCGATTAAATCGGCCGGCCGATATATCGGTCAGGCCCTAGTGTATGTGTGTGCGTCCGTGTGTGTGTCCGTGTGTGTGTCCGTGTGTGTTCCTATTGCACCGTGGGTCAGAGATAAACGCCATGTTGATTCTGATTAGGGCTATGTCAAAATATCGAAATATCGATATATCGCGATAAGTAGTTTCGCGATATCAGTATCGATTTTTATAACTAAAAATCGATATATTTTTTTTATAAATTTTTTATTTTTTTGCTTTTGCTTTTGCTTTTGCTTTTCAAGGCTTTATTGACAGTGCAGAGAGACAGATATGAAATGCAGAGAACAATCACGGGTCAGATTCAAACCCATGTCTGCTGTCAGGCCTGAGCCTCTAGGATACTGACTATTGAAGTTAGATCAGTTTTGTTTATAAGAACACTTAAGATTCACTGTGCCACAAAAGCACACTGATGTGTTTTCATTTTCAGTGTGTCCTGTACAGTTAGTACAAGAGTGAATTGGATTTGTTATATTGATGTTAAGCAGCTGCAGCAGTGTTTGATCATATGCCAAAACCAAAAGAAAAGGAAGAAAATAGTAAAGGAAGTTGTGAATGAAATAGTATTGACTTCATTTGTCTGTGCAATTATCAATATATTGTGCTGTTATGTTTGACAAGGCAACTTGTTTATGGAATATCGCAATATATCGTGATATATCAATATACGCAATATATTGTGATATATCGTATCGTGACCAGTGTATCGTGATACGTATCGTATCGCGAAGTCCTTGACGATACCCAGCCCTAATTCTGATGTAGTTTTACTTCTATCATGTCTGACAATAAAACATTTTCACTGTGTCTTTGAAGGTGTCTACAGGCCGAACCCAGAGGCGGTGTTTCGCCCTAACCCTTCCCCCCAAGAGGGAGTGTTTCGGCCTAACCCTTCCCCCCAAGAGGGAGTGTTTCGTCCTAACCCTTCCCCCCAAGAGGGAGTGTTTCGGCCTAACCCTTCCCCCCAAGAGGGAGTGTTTCGCCCTAACCCTTCCCCCCAAGAGGGAGTGTTCCGCCCTAACCCTTCCCCCCAAGAGGGAGTGTTCCGCCCTAACCCTTCCCCCCAAGAGGGAGTGTTTCGCCCTAACCCTTCCCCCCAAGAGGGAGTGTTTCGCCCTAACCCTTCCCCCCAAGAGGGAGTGTTCCGCCCTAACCCTTCCCCCTCTGACGGAGCTCCTCCTCCTTCCTATGTGGCCGCCATACGCTCCGGGCTGGAGGCGCCTGCTCAGGACCAAGGTTGGTTTATACTCCCTGTGTTCCAGTCTCCATACTATCTACTGTTTAGTTTGGTAGGAAAAAGATTCAGGATGTCCTGGTGCTTGTGGTCAGATTTAGTATGGTTAGAAAGACTCAGATGTCTACTAGATCCGGCCAAGATTTTTAGTGTTGAAAGCAGCATCCTATTTGGGCGATTCTGACCCACAATCCATGACATCACCCTCTCTTAGCTCCGCCCCCTGTCTGACTGTCTGTCTTAATACTGATTAATTACACTGTGTGTGCGTGTGTGTGTGTGTGTGTGTGTGTGTGTGCGTGCGTGTGTGTGTGCGTGCGTGCGTGCGTGTAGCTCCGCCCCCTGTGGGGCCGTACCAGCTGTGTCCCTACGCGGCCGCCGGTCACTGTTTCTATGGAGACAGCTGCACCTATCTCCATGGAGACCTGTGTGAGGTGTGCAGACTGCAGGTGCTGCATCCGCACGACCAGGAGCAGAGAAGAGCGCACGAGAAGGTTAGAGACACATAACTCTACATTACACTGAGGAGAGCGCACAAGAAGGTTAGAGACACATAACCCTACATAACACCTAACCCTCTAACCCTGTTAACCCGATGCAAACACAGGCTTGCATTCCATCATGGAGATTTTTAAGAATGTTGAGGAACTTTGGTGGAACCCCCAACTTTCCCAATAATTCCCAGAGGAGTTTCCTGTTGACGGTGTCAAACGCCTTGGACAAGTCGATGAAGGCTACGTACAGATCCTTGTGGTGTTCCCGCCATTTTTCTTGTACTTGCCTCATTACAAAGATCATGTCCGTAGTACTGCGGTCTCTCCTAAACCCACACTGTGATTCTGGTAGGATGTCCTCGGAAATGTGAGAGACCAATCGAAAGAGCATGACTCTGGCTAGCACTTTGCCAGCAACAGAGAGAAGGGAGATTCCCCTGCTGTTGCCACAGTCAGCTTTGTCGCCCTTTCTCTTATAGATGGTGATGATCTCTGCATCCTTCCACTCCTGGGGGATGGTTTCCAGGACCAGATGTTAGTTATTTGCTGGTGAAGCCGACGGGTGAGGAGGTAGCCACCATGTTTAAACACTTCCGCAGGGATTCCATCAGGGCCAGGGCTCTTGTTGTTTTTGAGGCTTTTCGTGGCTTTGTGAACCTCAGTGAAACTGGGCGGGGAATCCAGATGGTGAACAAGGGGGACGTTTTGGGATATCTGCGAGTATGGATGGATTGGAAGAGTTTTGGGAGTTGAGGAGAGTATCGAAATGCTCAGCCCATCTGTCCAGGATCTGTTGAGTGTCCTTGTGAAGGGTGAGTCCATCAGCCGATCGTACTGGTGTTGTGCTTTTCCTCTGGGGACCATAGATGGACTTGATGGCATCATAGAATCCATGGGTGTTATTTGTGTCAGCGTAAAGTTGTATCTCGCTGGCTTTCCTGGTCCACCAGTCATTTCCCATGAGTCTGAGGGTGCGCTGTACTTCGGCTCTGATGGAGATGTAGTGAGTCTTTGCAGTAGGGGATTGTGGGTTAGCTAGGAGAGCAGCATGCGCTTTGTGTTTTGACTGGAGGAGGTTGTGGATATCCGGGCAAGTGTTGTCAAACCAGTCTTGGTGTTTACGCCTAGTGAATCCCATTGATGTCTCTGCTGCCTGATAAATGGCAGTATGTAGGGAACTCCAGGTGGTGTTGATGTCGGGGTCTGATGGGGTATCAGGGATTGCGGAGAGGTTTGTTGCAAGCTGGGCCCTCAACTGATCTAAACAATGGTTGGATTTTAGTGCGTCACAGTTGAGCCGTTTCTTTGCCGGTGTTTTCTTGAGCTGGGGACGGATATCCATCTGTAGTTTGGCTCTGATCAGTCGGTGGTCAGTCCAGCAGTCAGCTCCACGCATGGCCCTAGAGATTAACACCTCCTTCCTGTCCACACTGCGGACGATGATATAATCCAGTAGGTGCCAATGTTTAGAGCGAGGGTGCTGCCAGGAGGTCTTGAATTTGTCCTTTAGTTGGAACAAGGTGTTTGTGATGACCAGCTGATGTTCAGAGCAGAGAGAGAGAAGGCGGAGGCCATTGTCATTGATCTGGCCAACACCGTGCTGACCGAGGACTCCCTTCCATAGCTCGCTGTCAGAGCCTACTCTCGCGTTGAAGTCCCCAAGGAGAATAAGCTTGTCAGCAGAAGGTGTTCTACCTATGGCGGAGTTTAGGGAGGCATAGAATGTTTCTTTGCTCTCAAGGTCTGCATCCAGGGTTGGGGCATAAGCACTGATGAGGGTGGCATGACGGTTTTTGGTGAGGGGTATACGCCATGTCATCAGCCTTTCACTGATACCAACTGGGGTTTCAGGGATTGTGTGCAGCAGGCTGGTCCTGATAGAAAACCCGCTCCATGGAGGCGGCGGGATCCTTCTGGTAGTCCCTTCCAGAAGAAGGGAGAAGGTTAGAGACACATAACCCTACATTACACTACATTACACACTAAGGTACATGCACACTCCTAACCCTCTAACCCCTAATCCTGTTAACCCTACACACTGAGACACATCCGCATGACCAGGAGCAGAGGAGAGCGCACGAGAAGGTTAGACACACACAGAGCACCATACATTGGGCCCATGTTTTGGTCTCTCACCAGTGACCCCTAACCTTTAGACACACACAGAGCACCATACATTGGGCCCATGTTTTGGTCTCTCACCAGTGACCCCTAACCTTTAACCCAGTGACCCCTAACCTTTAGCAGCTCTGGTGATAGAGGCTGTTCAGCTCCACTACACTTCGATGGAGCGTGTCCAGACCAACAGGCGCAGCACATTTAATTAGCCAGCGGCAGGACTGGATTTCCAGGCTAGGATATAGATGAACCGTGCTCTGATGTAATCTGTCTGTCTGTCTACCTGTCTGTCTGTCTGTCTGTCTGCCTGTCTACCTGTCTGTCTGTCTGTCTCTCTCATATAGATGAACCGTGCTCTGATGTAATCTGTCTGTCTGTCTACCTGTCTCTCTCATATAGATGAACCGTGCTCTGATGTAATCGGTCTGTCTGTATACCTGTCTGTCTGTCTGTCTACCTGTCTGTCTGTATACCTGTCTGTCTGTCTGTCTGTATACCTGTCTGTCTGTCTGTCTGTCTGTATACCTGTCTGTCTGTCTGTCTGTATACCTGTCTGTCTGTCTGTCTACCTGTCTCTCTCATATAGATGAACCATGCTCTGATGTAATCTGTCTGTCTACCTGTCTCTCTCTCTCCAGATGTGCATGGTGGCCTTTGAGGCAGACATGGAGAAGGCGTTTGCAGCTCAACTCAGCCAGGACAAGGTGGGTTCACTCTCCACCAGAACCTGTTCCTCTCTCACGTGCCAGGCCGTCTCTGTAAATCAGAATTAGTTCTTAAAAGTCGGTCGCTTGTGGCACAGTGGTCAAATCTCTACAGTCAGGGTTATATTTCTTTTAACGCTGGTTTTAACCCATTGATGACGGCTGCTGCGCGATGCCACATTGGCTCTCCTGCCTGATGCTGCGTCGCGCAGCATTATTACTTTATCTAATTTTCATGGCATTCCCAGCATAGAATGCACTGTCATTGGTTCAAATACACATGAGGTGGGTTTTGTTGATTTTTTAAGACCACGTGACCACCCAAAAGTTGTGTGGTTTGCCGAAAATCACATCAATCAAAAAAATAAAAAATAAAACAAAATAATAAAAAAAAATAAGCCGGCTGTGTCAGCGATAGTGTATTACAGAACAGTTAGTGGCGTTCGGAGCGCAGAATCAAGGTCCACTATAGACTACTGACGAAAATCACACTAAATATTTTATATTATTTATTCTTTTTTTTCTCCCCCATCTAATTTTGACGATTTTTAGAAAAATTTCTTGGTGTGTAAGCGCTAAGGGAGCATGTTTAAATAAAACCTGTGAACCTTAACTTTTAAATGTATTTTATTTCATGTTTCTATGTGCTACACAGGCTTAGATATTAAGGTTTTGGTAGACTTGACAATTCGTACTATTTTTTCAGAAAACCCTCAGGCATTAAGGACATGCATCCTAGATTGCCATAGTCATCAATGGGTTAAATACGATGGTCACTAAGTTTTAGTTGGTCTCATAGTAACTCCCTCTCTCTCTCCCTGTCTGTCTGCCTGCCTGTCTCTCTCTCTCCCTCCCTCCCTCCCTGCCTGTCTCTCTCTCCCTGTCTCTCTCCCTCCCTGTCTGCCTGCCTGTCTCTCTCTCTCCCTGTCTCTCTCCCTCCCTGTCTGCCTGCCTGTCTCTCTCTCTCCCTGTCTCTCTCCCTGTCTCTCTCCCTCCCTCCCTCCCTGCCTGTCTGTCTCTCTCTCCAGGTGTGTTCTATCTGTATGGAGCTGGTAGTTCAGAAGTTGAACCGTTCAGTTGGTCATAGTAACTAACTAACTGTCTGTCTCTCTCCCTGTCTCTCTCCCTGTCTGTCTGTCTGTCTCCCTCCCTCTCTCCCTCTCTCTCCCTCGCTCTCTCTCCCTCCCTCCCTCCCTCCCTGCCTGTCTGTCTCTCCAGGTGTGTTCTATCTGTATGGAGCTGGTGGTGCAGAAGCTAAACCCTTCTGACCGGCGCTTTGGGATCCTGTCGTCCTGCGTTCACACATTCTGTCTGCAGTGCATCAGGCAGTGGAGATGCACCCGCAACTTCTCCAACAAGATCATCAAGTATGTACACACACACACACACACACACACACACACACACACACACACACACACACACACACACACATACACACACACACACACTGAGACACACTTAGAGACACACACACACACACACACATACATACACACACACATACATACACACACTGAGAGACACACACACACACACTGAGAGACACACACACACACACACACACACACACACACACTGAGACACACTGAGAGACACACACACACACTGAGACACACACACACACACACACACAGGCTGTAAATAGGTTTAATAATGCTGTGTAAACGGCCTGTTTAACATGGGAGTCAATGAGAGATTGCTCGGTTTTGAAACCTGTCCCTAGTGGGTTTCAAAACAGAGCAATCTGGTCGAACTCGCTGTGGTTGGGACTTGGTTAGTACACAGACAAACGCAGACGTCTGTCTGTCTGTCTGTCTCTCTCTCCCTGTCTCTCTCTCAGGTCCTGTCCTGAATGCCGGGTGGTCTCAGAGTTTGTCATCCCCTCAGTCTACTGTCTGTCCTAACCCTGTCTCTCTCTCCTGTCTGTCTGTCTGTCTGTCAGGTCTTGTCCTGAGTGCCGTGTGGTCTCAGAGTTTGTCATCCCCTCAGTCTACTGTCTGTCTGTCTGCCTGTCTAACTCTCTCCCTGTCTCTCTCCCTGTCTGTCTGTCAGGTCCTGTCCTGAGTGTAGGGTGGTCTCAGAGTTTGTCATCCCCTCAGTGTACTGTCTGTCCTAACCCTGTCTCTCTCTCCTGCCTGTCTAACCCTCTCCCTGTCTCTCTCTCCT
The DNA here is from genome assembly GCF_949987685.1 of Ammodytes marinus. Classification (NCBI taxonomy): domain Eukaryota; kingdom Metazoa; phylum Chordata; class Actinopteri; order Uranoscopiformes; family Ammodytidae; genus Ammodytes; species Ammodytes marinus. Next base: position 50,602 of record NW_027648441.1, read on the forward strand.
GTCTGTCTGTCTGTCTGTCTGCCTGTCTAACCCTCTCCCTGTCTAACCCTCTCCCTGTCTCCCTCTCAGGTCCTGTCCTGAGTGCCGGGTGGTCTCAGAGTTTGTCATCCCCTCAGTGTACTGTCTGTCTGTCTGTCTGCCTGTCTAACCCTCTCCCTGTCTCTCTCTCCTGTCTGTCTGCCTGTCTCTCTCCTGCCTGTCTGTCTCTCAGGTCGTGTCCTGAATGCCGGGTGGTCTCAGAGTTTGTCATCCCCTCAGTGTACTGTCTGTCCTAACCCTGTCTCTCTCTCCTGTCTGCCTGTCTAACCCTCTCCCTGTCTCTCTCTCCTGCCTGTCTAACCCTCTCCCTGTCTCTCTCTCCCTGTCTGTCTGTCAGGTCGTGTCCTGAGTGCCGGGTGGTCTCAAGGCCAGGACACACCAGCCCGATAATCGCCGTCGTCAAAAAAAAAGACGAATCTGTTTGGTGTGTGCCGTGACGTCGGCCGACGTAGAGGTCGTCGGGCTTGTTTTGAGCCTGTCGGCCGCCGACTGAACATGTTCAATCGGCGGCCGACCGTCTTTCATTTGGAGCAATTTGATTGGTGGAGGGCTAGCGAATCAGTGAAGCCCGGAAGTGAGGCGGGTAGCACAAACAGCTAACAACAGCTAGCCATCGTTTTAATGTGTTTGTTCGTTTCGTTTTGAGAGTACTCACATGCATCAACCCTTGTTGACTGCTCGACACCATGCTCGACACTCTCTGCTAAAAATTGTGCTCTTATGGTCCATAAATATAAATACGTATTTCTATCTATGTTTATCCTCTAGAGAGATGTCCAATCATTTCCGGCTTTCGTATTTTTTCGGGCCACAATACAGATTAGCGCCGCCTGCTGTTGTGGAGACATTACGTCCCGCGAGCGTACGGAAAATAAACAGTCGTCTCGGTGTGTTCTTTAGCAGCGACGGGAAGCTGGAGCTTCCTGAAACGGCCGACTCCATTTTTTTTGACGACGGCGATTATCGGGCTGGTGTGTCCTGGCCTTCAGAGTTTGTCATCCCCTCAGTGTACTGTCTGTCTGTCTGTCTGTCTCTCTCTCTCCTGCCTGTCTAACCCTCTCCCTGTCTGTCTGTCAGGTCCTGTCCTGAGTGCCGGGTGGTCTCAGAGTTTGTCATCCCCTCAGTCTACTGTCTGTCTGCCTGTCTGTCTGTCTGTCTGTCTGTCTGTCTGCCTGTCTAACCCTCTCCCTGTCTCTCTCTCCTGCCTGTCTGTCTGCCTGTCTGTCTGTCTGCCTGTCTGTCTGTCTGTCTGTCTGTCTGTCTGTCTGTCTGTCTGTCTGTCAGGTCCTGTCCTGAGTGCCGGGTGGTCTCAGAGTTTGTCATCCCCTCAGTGTACTGTCTGTCCTAACCCTGTCTCTCTCTCCTGTCTGTCTGTCTGTCTGTCTGTCTGTCTGTCTGTCTGTCTGTCTGTCTGTCTGTCTGTCAGGTCGTGTCCTGAGTGCCGTGTGGTCTCAGAGTTTGTCATCCCCTCAGTCTACTGGGTGGAGGACCAGAGTGAGAAGGACAGACTCATCCACATGTTCAAGTCTGGAGTCAGGTCAGTACAACGTGTGTGTGTGTGTGTGTGTGTGTGTGTGTGTGTGTGTGTGTGTGTGTGTGTGTGTGTGTGTGTGTGTGTTGTGTGTTGTGTGTTGTGTGTTGTGTGTTGTGTGTTGTGTGTTGTGTGTTGTGTGTTGTGTGTGTGTGTGTGGTGTGTGTGTGTGTGTGTGTGTGTGTGTGTGTGTGTGTGTGTGTGTGTGTGTGTGTGTGTGTGTGTCTGTGTCTGTGTCTGTGTCTGTGTCTGTGTCTGTGTCTGTGTCTGTGTGTGTGTGTGTGTGTGTGTGTGTCTGTGTCTGTGTCTGTGTCTGTGTCTGTGTGTGTGTGTGTGTGTGTGTATATATAACCTCATATTCTCTGGTTGTGTTCCCAGTAAAAAGGCATGTAAGTACTTTGACCAGGGCCTGTAATGAGTATATAGAGTTAGGGTTAGGGGGTTATATAATCCTATATAGAGCCTAATGAGTATATAGAGTTAGGGTTAGGGGGTTATATAATCCTATATATAGCCGGGTTAGGGTTAGGGTTAGGGGGTTAGGGTTAGGGTTAGAGGGTTAGGGTTAGGGTTAGGGGGTTATATAATCCTATATATAGCCGGGTTAGGGTTAGGGTTAGGGTTAGGGTTAGGGTTAGGGGGTTAGGGTTAGGGTTAGAGGGTTAGGGTTAGGGTTAGAGGGTTAGGGTTAGGGTTAGGGGGTTATATAATCCTATATATAGCCGGGTTAGGGTTAGGGTTAGGGTTAGGGTTAGGGTTAGGGTTAGGGGGTTAGGGTTAGAGGGTTAGGGTTAGGGTTAGAGGGTTAGGGTTAGGGTTAGGGGGTTATATAATCCTATATATAGCCGGGTTAGGGTTAGGGTTAGGGGGTTATATAATCCTATATTTAGCCTAATGAGTATATAGAGTTAGGGTTAGGGGGTTATATAATCCTATATATAGCCGGGTTAGGGGTTAGGGTTAGGGTTAGGGTTAGGGTTAGGGTTAGGGGGTTAGGGTTAGGGTTAGGGTTAGGGTTAGGGTTAGGCGGTTATATAATCCTATATATAGCCTAATGAGTATATAGAGTTAGGGGGTTAGGGTTAGGGTTAGGGTTAGGGGGTTATATAATCCTATATTTAGCCTAATGAGTATATAGAGTTAGGGTTAGGGGGTTATATAATCCTATATATAGCTGGGTTAGGGGTTAGGGTTAGGGTTAGGGGGTTAGGGTTAGGGTTAGTGTTAGGGTTAGGGTTAGGGTTAGGGTTAGGGGGTTAGGGTTAGGGTTAGGCGGTTATATAATCCTATATATAGCCTAACGTATGTGTGATATTCTCTTGTCTTCACAGTAAAAAGGCGTGTAAGTACTTCGACCAGGGCCGCGGCAGCTGTCCGTTTGGGGGGAAGTGTTTGTACCTTCACGCCTTTCCTGATGGGACCAGACCAGAGCCGGACCTGCCTCGCAAACAGCTGGGCTCCGAGGGCAACGTCAGGGTAGGAGGGGCTTAATGTGGTTTAATACGTAGAGGGCAACGTCAGGGTAGGAGGGGCTTAATCTGTAGTCCTACTGCCATTACATCTGTAGTCCATTAGCCATTATATCTGTAGTCCATTAGCCATTATATACAGTATCTCACAAAAGTGAGTACACCCCTCACATTTCTTCACATTTTTCTTTATATCTTTCCATGGGACAACACTGAATAAATGACACTTTGATACAATGTAAAGTAGTCAGTGTACAGCTTGTATAACAGTGTAAATTTACTGTCCCCTCAAAATAACTCGACACACAGCCATTAATGTCTAAACTGCTGGCAACAAAAGTGAGTACACCCCTTAGAAAAAAAATACAAATTGAGCCCAAAGTGTAAATATTTTGTGTGGCCACCATTATTTTCCAGCACTGCCTTAACCCTCTTGGGCATGTAGTTCACTAGAGCTTCACAGGTTGCAACTGGAACCCTCTTCCACCCATTTATGACAGCATCACAGAGCTGGTGGATATTAAAGACCTTGCGCTCCTCCACCTTCCGTTTGAGGATGCCCCAAAGATGCTCAATAGGGTTTAGGTCTGGAGACATGCTTGGCCAGGCCATAACCTTTACCCTCAGCTTTTTTAGCAAGCCACTGGTCGTCTTGGAGGTGTGTTTGGGGTCGTTATCATGTTGCAATACCACCCTGCGGCCCAGTTTACGAAGGTTGAGTGCACATGGTCAGCGTCGTACACAGAGGTTGGCTTTGGAAAATAGACGTATGAGTGCTGCCAGCATTGCTGAAGGGCTTGAAGGGGTGGGGGGTCAACCTGTCAGTGCTCAGACCATACGCCGCACTCTGCATCATACTGGTCTGCATGGCTGTCATCCCAGAAGGAAGCCTATTCTAAAGATGATGCACAAGAAACCCCACAAAAAGTTTGCTGAAGACAAACAGACTACGGACATGGATTACTGCAACCATGTCCTGTGGTCTGATGAGACCAAAATACATTTATTTGGTTCAGATGGTGTTAAGAGTGTGGAGCGGCAACCAGGTGAGGAGTACAAAGACAAGTGTGTCTTGCCTAGAGTCAAGCATGGTGGTTGGAGTGTCATGGTCTGGGGCTGCATGAGTGCTGCCAGCACTGGGGATCTACAGTTCATTGAATTCTAACATGTACTGTGACATACTGAAGCAGAGCATGATCCCCTCCCTTCATAAACTGGGCCGCAGGGCAGTACTGCAACATGATAACGACCCCAAACACCCCTCCGAACGACCACTGGCTTGCTAAAGAAGCTGAGGGTAAAGGTTATGGACTGGCCAAGCATGTCTCCAGTCTTAAACCCTATTGAGCATCTTTGGGGCATCCTAAAACGGGAGATGGAGGAGCGCAAGGACTCTAATATCCACCAGCTCCTTGATGTCGTCATGAATGGGTAGAAGAGGGTTCCAGTTGCAACCTGTGAAGCTCTAGTGAACTACATGCCCAAGAGGGTTAAGGTAGTGCTAGAAAATAATGATGGCAAAACAAAATATTGACACTTTGGGCCCAATTTGGAAATTTTTTCTTAGGGGTGTACTCACTTTTGTTGCCAGCAGTTTAGACATTAATGGCTGTGTGTCGAGTTATTTTGAGGGGACAGTAAATTTACACTGTTATACAAGCTGTACACTGACTACTTGACATTGTATCAAAGTGTCATTTATTCAGTGTTGTCGCATGGAAAGATATAATGAAATATTTGAAGAAATGTTAGGGGTGTACTCACTTTTGTGAGATACTGTATGTAGTCCATTAGCCATTACATCTGTAGTCCATTAGCCATTATATACGTAGTCCATTAGACGTTATATTCACTCGATACATTGATAAAGTGACACCGTGGTGTTTTAGTTTAAGGTTACCATACCATCAGAATATCATACCAGCCCATGCCTAGTCCTACCAGCATTCTAACCTGTAGTCCTATTGGCTCAGTGCTGCTGGGTTTTGTAGTTCTTAACGTGGTTTTGTAGTTCTTAACATGGTTTTGTAGTTCTTAACATGGTTTTGTAGTTCTTAACATGGTTTTGTAGTTCTTAACATGGTTTTGTAGTCCTTAACATGGTTTTGTAGTTCTTAACATGGTTTTGTAGTTCTTAACATGGTTTTGTAGTCCTTAACATGGTTTTGTAGTCCTTAACATGGTTTTGTAGTTCTTAACATGGTTTTGTAGTTCTTAACGTGGTTTTGTAGTTCTTAACGTGGTTTTGTAGTTCTTAACATGGTTTTGTAGTTCTTAACATGGTTTTGTAGTTCTTAACGTGGTTTTGTAGTCCTTAACATGGTTTTGTAGTTCTTAACATGGTTTTGTAGTTCTTAACATGGTTTTGTAGTCCTTAACATCACTCTCTCTCTTCAGTTCATGAACAACGTGCGTCTGTGGGATTTCATCGAGGAGCGCGAGACGCGGCCGGCGCTGGATGATGACATCACAGAGCTGCGGGAGCTCTTCATGCAGATGTCTGGGCCTAGCAACGACGGGCCTGAAGCCACGCCCCCTGACGACCAGTAGACCCCTGGCCCACGGCGGCGGCCATCTTTAAAACATTAAATCATGTGACCACTGCAGATCCATCATGTCCTGACATTTTATTTATGTGTAAATAAGTAAAGACAGTCAAAGTGAAGCCGCGCTGTGATGTCACCATTTATTACACACACACACAGAGAGACACACACACACACACACACACACTGAGACACACACACACACACACACACACACACACACTGAGACACACACACACACACACACACACACACACACACACACACACACACACACACACACACACACACACACACACTGAGACACACAGAGAGACACACACACACACACACACACACTGAGACACACACACACACTGAGACACACACACACACACACACTGAGACATACACACACACACACTGAGACATACACACACACACACACACACACACACACACTGAGACATACACACACACACACACTGAGACAGACACACACACTGAGACAGACACACGCACACTGAGACACACATACATACACACACTGAGACAGAGACACACACACACACACACACACACTGAGACAGAGACACACACGCACTGAGACACACACAGTCACACTGAGACAGACACACACACTGAGACACACACAGTCACACTGACACACACACACACACACACTGAGACACACACACACACTGACACACACACACACACACTGACACACACACACACACAGACACACACACACACACTGAGACACACACACACACAGACACACACACACACTGACACACACACACACACTGACACACACACACACACACACACAGACACACACACACACACACACACACTGACACACACACACACACACACAGAGACACACACACACACACTGACACACACACACACACACACCCTTATATTTATTTTGTTGAGTTGTTCCATATTTAAAGTTTGTCTTTTTTCTGAACGTCTTGATTTCAAACTGATCTGGAAACATGAACTTTTTAAAGATATTATGAGGTCACGAGTTAAACTGTCTGTCTCTCTGCCTGTCTGTCTGTCTGTCTCTCTCTCTGACTGTCTGTCTGTCTGCCTGTCTGCCTGTCTGTCTGTCTTTGTGTCTGTCTGTCTGTCTGTCTGCCTGTCTGTCTGTCAGGAATTGATTCATTTTCTGTTTTTCTGTTTTTTGTAGAATTAAAGATTTCAAAGTCAGACGTTGAACTGCAGATCATTATGTAAACTGTCTGTTGTGTCTGTTGGTCTGTCCATGGGAGTGGAGGGGGGGGTCACACAGGGGGGGGGGGGTCACACAGGGGGGTAGAGAGAGAGGGGGGGGGGGCAGGCTTCCATGGGGACCGGGGGGGGGGGGGAAATGCATCAAGATCACATGAATTTATATATTTATCTTTAACTGAAAGCATTAGGCTGCTTTTACAGATCCCATATGAAACACTGGACACAATCTAGGCAAGATCAAGGAGCCATGTTAGGATGGAATACATAAGTTAAAGTATGTCCCAAGTGTAGCATACTGCATGCTAACTAGATACTGTTTATGGTCAGATGTAGTATGGAGGAGAGGAGAGAGAAAGAGGAGGAGGGGGGCGCCCTTAGCTCAGTTGGTAGGGCGTCCCCCTCCATGGGCCTCGGCCAGCAGCAGACCCGGGTTCGATTCCAGCCCGCGGTCGTTCTCTCCATGTCACTCCCCTCTCTGCCCCATTTCAACTCTGTCTCTACACTATCAATAAAGCATAAAAATGACAAAAACTATATTTAAAAAAAAAAGAAAGAGGAGGAGATTTGTAACCCAGGGCCAATCACCCCCCATCCTCCCCTGCTATTCAGTCTGGTAGAAACAGATTTAGTTTGTCCCAATACATGATGTCAGATGCAGCATGCTGAAAAATACCCAGATGTCCTACTACATCCGGTGGGGATTTTTAGTGTTGAAACCAGCAGCTTTATGGAGGTTCTGACCCACAATCCACTGCAGCAGAAGTTACATCACATGGACTGAGCCTCCCAGTGAAAACAACCAGCGATGAGACGGATATATAAGCAAGAGGCAAGATCAAGGAGCCATGTTAGGATGAAATAAATAGTGGTTCTGACCCACAATGCACTGCAGCAGAAGTTACTGTACATGTAGTTAGTAGGCACTAAACCCAGAGAAAAGAAAAGTCAGGTTGTGAGCGCAGAGTGTGTCAGCGCCAATTAGACTAATCCAGCAGAGAGACTTAACTCAGAGCCGAGAGTCAACAGGTGGCCGGGACACACACTCTCAGGGACACACTCACACACACACTCACCCAGACACACACACACTCACACACACTCTCAGGGACACACTCTTCCTCTCAGTCGGACTATCTGGGCTCTTAGCGGCTGCTCTTTCCTCCCAGCTCTGTTTGGTTCAGTTTATAATACTGAGAATAGATTTAATTTGTTTCAATGTATTTAGTAAATCACTTTCCATAGCGAACACACTCCCAGAGCTGTGGTGTCATGATGTCAGCGGGTTAGCAGACCCAGCACACGGACTGTCAGGCGCAGAGCCACTGGTTAACGGACCCAGCACACGGTCTGACAGGCGCAGACCCACTGGTTAACGGACCCTACACACGGTCTGACAGGCAGAGAGGATGGGAGCAGCTTATGGGAAGAAGGTAAAACTACATTCATTCATCTAGTCCAGCACTAACAGGTAAAGGTGCAGTCAGTGACTCTGGAGAACGCTTGTTGTCAAAATCACTTCTTTGTTAAAACCAGTGAATATCTCCTCATGATCCACTACCTGTCTGTACTGTGTGAATATCTCCTCATGATCCGCTACCTGTCTGTACTGTGTGAATATCTCCTCATGATCCACTACCTGTCTGTACTGAGTGAATATCTCCTCATGATCCACTACCTGTCTGTACGGAGTGAATATCTCCTCATGATCCACTACCTGTCTGTACTGAGTGAATATCTCCTCATGATCCACTACCTGTCTGTACTGTGTGAATATCTCCTCATGATCCACTACCTGTCTGTACTGAGTGAATATCTCCTCATGATCCACTACCTGTCTGTACTGTGTGAATATCTCCTCATGATCCACTACCTGTCTGTACTGAGTGAATATCTCCTCATGATCCACTACCTGTCTGTACTGTGTGTGTGAGCTGAACAAAATCCAGTGTTAATACACAGCCTAGACTCTGTGAACAGGCATGTTGCTAGCTCCAGCGGGCCCTTTGTTTACATGAAGGTTTACAGAGCCTAGGCTGCCTATAAGGTGGAGTCAGTTGTCAGAATCAGTGAATGTCTCTCACGGCATGTTGCTATGGCTACGGCGGGTCATTTGTTTACGGAACTTGTGTGACATCATGTGTCCTGCTCGTTACCAACGGAGATGACTGACTGACTGACTGACTGATTGATTGACTGACTGATTGACTGATTGATTGACTGACTGACTGACTGACTGACTGATTGATTTATACC